>NC_053455.1:52054901-52166315 GCF_015227805.2 Hirundo rustica | reverse complement strand
GCTGAAGGAGGCAGAAACTTCCTAACCATTGGTCCACAGATCTGCTTTTCTACTGGGAAGTGCAAAAGCTGCAAGTAGGTAATGCTAAACACATGCCTAGAAAGGATTAGCTGAACTCCTGCACATCCCAGAGGTTTTTCCTTCTGCTGCATCCTCCCTGGAGAGGCTTTTTCACCTCAGCCCTCTGCTGGAATGTGCCTTAAAGGCATAATCAAGCTCATAAAAATTAAGTGGTGTGCAGTCGTCAAAACAAAAGGACCCTAACTAATTTTTTTTTTCAATAAATTCTCTAAAATCAATCCATTTGTGTTTTTATTAATGTCAGAACTCACAGCATAGTTTCTCTTTCTATGTTCCACAGGGCTGTAGGGGCTTTTGTTAAGGTTTGGGTTTTTTTCCACACCACTACACACAACGTTTTGGCTTTGAATTCAGCAGTGTTAAAGTCAAAACTACAATTTTTTTTAGCTTATGAACATCCTTTGGATCAAATCTAAAGGCTTACCTGTTCAAAGCTGGAATGGATTGATGTATGTGAAGGGATCCAGGATGAGGAGAGAACCCTGTGAATGCCAGGTAGTCAGTTACATGACACTAGTTTTCTAACAATGTACAGTTTGTACCTCTGGTAAGTTTACTCAGTAGTGCTAAAGATGCGTTTTCTTGATTATTCTTGTACTAATGGTAACAAAATGGGAGAATTTGTGGCATCCTGTCTGCACAGATCCTTTCCACACACTCTCGCTGCCAGAATGCTGATGGTTCAGCATGCGTTGCACATTTTAGACCTTCCCTGTGCTGGGGGAGAGTCGTGAGTCTCACTGCTTCAAAGTAGTCCAAATGTCAGTGCATTTCAAGTATCTCATGTCTCCTGTCTGCTGCCCTGTCCCTCTAACCCAGGGATTTTACAGTTTTTCTAAGTATGAGAGAAATCACTTGAAGGATGCCATTCGCAGGCAGGTTTGTCAGTTGGGTCCTTCTTAGCCCTCCTTAGAAGCCATGTGAGTCTCCTGCACAGTAAAACAAAAGGTTTTTGGTTGGTTCCTGATTCTTTAAAATCTTCTCTGGATGTATGTTGCTTTCAACTTGCCTGTTAGATCGTTATGGTCAGCCTGGGTTTATGTACGTTTGGTTAATTGTTCTAAGGTTGTGATAGGCCATCACATGGGAGCTAGAATGCAAGAGAATGTGAAGGAAAGAGCTGGACATGTAATTTGACATGATGGAATAGGTCAAGTATCCATTCACCAATTGTAGTTTATATTCCTGCCTCTGTGAGTGGCACTTTCTGAAGACTCTGAGTAGTCTGGGTTCTTCTTTCTGGTTTTGCCCATTTTATTCACCTACCATTTAGTGAGTGAAGAATTTATTATTAGTCCATGGTTTTGTTTATTCTTGATTCCCAGAAGTTTGGTGGCTGTAACCAGTGAATTCTCTGTAGTAAAACACTGATATTTGTGTCCTTAGAGCTGCCTACATCCATTCCTTTTTAAAAAAACCTAAAATATTTCTCATAGGCTTCCTCAATGATATCCTGATACAGTGAGTTCCAAAGGTTAATTACATGTTTTGGTCAAAGCTACTTCACTATCAGGGTCCTCTGGATGAGGGTCGCTGACCCTTTTAAGCCGGTGAACTAAAGCATACAGCAAAACAGCCCGCTGAGGCTGTTAGCTTGTGGGCGGCTCTTTGCCTTTCTTGGCTCCTTTTCATCAGGGCAACCTTCCTGAATCAAGCTTCCCCTCAAGAAGGTGACCAGACAGTCTCTGCTGGCATCATGGAAACAGAGATGAGGGCAATGCTTTCATTCTTGATTATCCTAAGTGTCGGTATTTTGGTTTTGAGAAGAGGTTGTGCCACGATCAGCTTTCCCCAATTTTTGGAGCCCGTCTGGTTCTTCCCTGGAGAGGCCTATACGGCCCTGCCCTAGGTGGGCTCAGCTAAGGTTCAGGAATGGCTGGGGGGCATGCCTGAACTCCCATGTGGCTAGTTCTGTCCACTAATGCATTCCCTCTTTGCTGTGCTTTAAATGTTTCTATATCTGAATGGAAGTAGGAATAATTTTGGAAGCTTGGATTAGAATGCCATGAAAAAGAGTTCCTTAGAGGAATGAAGAGCATGTAATTTAATCTGTGTTTGTAGCATTTAATATTAAAACCCTGCTATCTTATGTATTTTATGTATCTCTTTCCCAGAAGAAAGCAGATAAGGGCATCCAGTGCTTCAGCAGCTTGTGACAGTGAACCTGAAATGGAACCTGTGGTTGTAAATAAAATACAAGTGGTCAGGACACACTCTCATTAGCTAAGGTGTGCCAGTGGCACTGTGAGGATTTTAAGGGAGCCTTCAGGAGGAGATCAGCAAGGGTTTCCCATCTCTTTGGTGACATTACCTGGATGCAAGGACAGCTCAGACCTTGTGGCACATGTGGTGCGTGCAAGAGTGCAAATCTTGCACTTTTATACTGGTTCTCTGGTTACAGGAGAAAGAGAAGAAGGTTTCTGAAACATCTTTTCTGAACACATGGCCAGTCTCAGCCAGGGTCTCTTTCTAACATACATGATGTAAAAGATCATTTAAAAGATGAACTGGTGTTTGTCACACTGAGGAGACCAGCTTGAAATAGTCCTCTGGAGCACTGTTGTGTCTGAAAGCTGATGAGGACATGTTCCAGGCTCATGTATCTCCCATTTAAGACATCCCACTCTCCACCCAGGAAAAGAAACCAACTGGTAGTTCTCAATTACCACATAAAATTTATAAGGAGAGATGATATCTCTTAAATAACTGGGTCCCAGACCATTTAGGGCACTACAGACTTCAATCAGTGCCTTGAAATGTATCTATAAGCAAATAGAGCCAGGAGTGTTTTGTGCTACCAGGCCACTTCAGCAAATCACTTAAGCGTTACTTAACACATGCTAAGTGTACTGCACCCAAGGCAAATTCTGGATATGATAAACTCTTTGTCCATAAAATGTCCCCCTCTGGATAGTGCAGCACCACTTTATGACTAAGGGTGATTGTGTGTCTGCCTGTCTCAATGGGAAAAAAGCCTGGTAGTAGAACTGTTGTGCTGTACCTGTGTTCTTTGTGTGATTGGTCTGCTAAGTCCATAAATCTTAAATGATGGAATTTTGTAATATACCATATAACAATTGGCAAGTGTTGAGAGGGAGTGACCCATAACTCACATCCATCACAGTCTAGGAAAGCACAGCTCACTGTAGTATAGCAAGAAAGGAAATCATTCATACATGGGATGTTATTCACTTCAACCTTTCCCCTTTTCTGAATGCAGTCCGGATCTGTATGTCTGCTGTTGCATGCTCTGTGTGCGGGCATAGATGTATGATGGCATCACAAAAACTGGAAGGGGAAGAAATGAGATAGGAACAGAAAGGGGTGTGGGCAAATGTTGTCTGAGCTGATAGAAATTTAAGTGGTCAGGCTTGTCAAGGAGAAGGAAAACTGCAAGGCTGGAGAGTGACTGAGATTAGAAGTGACTTTTGGAGAAATGGGAGCTGAGATATTGCCTTTCAGTTCAAAAAACATGGGTGATGGCACAGGGGAGAACTGGAAATTAAAACAGTACATAAAATGGAAATGTATTTGATATAAGGACAACAAAATAAGTATCATCCTTTCAATTCTGGTCTGGTCCTCTGTCATTATTCCCAGATTTAATGCTGTACTTTTCAAAAGGACATGTATCCTATAGCAATTTCTGTGAAAAATTCCCTTCACAAAATGGCCAGAGAAGCTGAAGAGAAGCATTAATATTGGGACTTCATCAGTTCTTGGCACCTACCTGCCTTCACCAGGCTTGCATGCCCACTGTGCACTCTGCAGAAAGTCTGTGTCTTTTCCTCTGTGCTCTGGGAATGGTAAAATTAGCTTTAATTAGTTTTATACTGACCACACCAAGTTACCTACAGAGGCTGTGGTCTGACGTGTCTATGATAGAAACAGTGCACAGCAAGATGAACTCTGTCCCAAATTTCTGAACAAGCAGGAGAGGCAAAGGAGAAAGAATGGTTATTTCCCATGTGGAATGATTTCATGAGTTTGCCAAGGGACATAGAGGAATCATATGATAGAAGGAAGAAATGTCTTTGGATTTCCTAAACCCCAATTTAGCAGTGTAGCTGTAAGATACACTTCCTTTGTACTTGCATCCAGTTGTAGCAGGGTTGCCATTCCATGGTTTATACTTGGATAGATGGTTTGTGAGATCTCCTGGGAGATGGAGGAAGAGAAGGCTGCAACTTCAGGCAGCTTAAGTCAGAGAGAAAAAGTTTCTTGGTAGACAAGTTGAGAGCTGCTGGCTTGCTTTTAAGAGTAATCATTCTGCAACTTCTGATAAGACTTAAGTTCTAGGTTTCACTCTCTACTCAGGTTCTAGCCTGTGGCACATGTTACAAGTAATAACCCAGCACAGCTCAGACACAAGAGATCTCGTGTGCCACACAGTAGGAGCAGAGGGAGCCCAGATATTCCTGACCTTGATGCTGAGGCAATTTTTTTCTCTCAGGATCGACTTCCTTTGCAGCGAGTGTAACCCTTTTGTCATCTGAACCGTGCTCCCCTTTGTCATTGTACTGTTGGACGCACATCCTTGAACTTGGAGCACAAAAACCTCTCTGTTTTTTTAACTGATGGTTTTTGTTTTTCCTCTTTGGTCGATGCTGGGATCAGTGATGTCAACTTGTTCTATTTGGTTTGACAGGAAAATGTTTTCAGAGTTCATTAGGATGGCATCAGTTCTAACATTTGGCACATGAACACTTGATGACCTTCATGTGGGGGAAGAAATATGTAGGCAAAACTTCCATTAGTTTGAAAAAACACTTCCACTCCATACCATTCCAATTCCTGAACTGCAGCTTCAACTAGAAGTTTTGTGCAGTCCCTGTTTGTGATCTTCCAGTGGGCTCCAAACAGGGAGACTGGAACTCTTTGGAACCACTTCATAGGAAGTCTGGACTGAGGCTGCAGTTGGATACAGCTCTGCACTCACCTGTAAGGCAGGTGCTGCCAGCAGCCAGGCTCCTTGGTTCTCTTTGGCTCAGCTGGTAAGGTCCATCCAATGTAAAGGCAATGGCGTCCTATGCCTCTAAATGCACAACTTCCCTAATGCTTTCCTGACAGTTCCCCTCAGTGAGATAATTTCATTTGGCCACTTTGGGCTCATCTTCACCAATTACAGGGCTCATTAAAAGAGCTGGACTGACTGGCATTGCAGCAGCTGAACTCTGGGCTTATCTATAAAACAGGAAGAGCAGGTGTTGGCTCTTCCCTCCTCGGGGCCACCTGCCCTATGCTAACAGAGCCTCTGAGTGGGAGGGAAGGAAAATGCTCTTGCCTTCCCATGGCCTCTGACAATGAGGGGCCAAGTAACAGTGGGAACTTTTGCAGTGAAGAAACCTCTTCAAAAGTAGCTGGCCTGAGTCCACCAGATTATTCTCACTGACCACCACAGGAGTCGCTGACAGGCTCTGGCTGCTCTCAGCCAATGGGTTGAGCAAGGACCAGGTAGGAAGTGAGAGCCCATTTTTTTGTCATTTGAGCCTTCCCTCTGCCTTAGAGCTGCGTAGGTCCTGCCAAACAGCCCTGCTTTTCCTAGTGCCTGTCTTCAGCCCTCTCCTCTGACCCGTCTTAGCTCTTATTTGCCTTTTCTTTAGGATTCACTCTGTCTTTATGTTTTTCTCTCACATCCTGTAATCAAGTGAAAGGTGTCTCTCTGGACGGAGGGGATTTGTACTCAGCCTTTGTTTGCTCTTTCTTGACAGTGCTGCCTGCTGTAAGAAAAGCCAAATGCTGCCCCTATATTGCTGTGCTCCCCTAAATTACGGAGGGTGAACGTTTATGGCTGTTCTCACTGTTGCTTTCTCCATACTTTTCTAAATGATACGTTTTCATGAGCAGTTACTGAGATAGGCAGTCAGGACTGGTTTTTGAGGTGTGCCACTTAGTGGCCTGCACATAAAAATGGGAGAGAGGAGGACGATGGTGGAGGCTTAATACCATGCCTTGCTTAAGAGAATGTCCTTCAGGTGAGCAGAACTCTGAACACTGTAAAAGTATGACTTTAATTTTGCCTTTCAGATATGAGCTAAGCAGGGCTGTCAACACACACTGTGTTCTCCCTTGTCAAACCATTTCACTTAGTCTGTCAGCTGTAAACAGCTTAAGAGGCATGTCATTCCAGCATTATTATAGCACTTTTAGATTTGTTTTTAGATTGGCTCTGTATCTGCTCCTGCAAAAGGTGTAGATACAGAGATGACATGGGTTATTTATTATGTTACTACAAAATGCTGCTTGCTGTTTTGTGGTAAGCACTGAGTAACTCCATTTCAAATAATGGGCATTGCAGAGTAATAATCCTTTAGTGCCCTGGTAATACCATTGCCATATTTTGTCACATCAGTTGTGTAGCAGAGTGCTTTCTTCACTGGGGGTGTCTATGCCCATGCACTTCATTTGAAGTTTCTTTTTTTTTTTTTTTTTTCCCCTCCCCAGGAGATCAGGGAAGCAGAATTAAGACATGTGGAGAAGGAACTCTGATCAACAGACTTTTGTATTTTTGGTTTTTTTCAAAAAGTTGCTTTACATATTCAAACAAACAGTGTTTAAGCTGTTGATGTCAACTTAACTACTTCATCCCAGAACGTTTTGACAAGTGATTTTCAGTGTTTTGGTTTCTCAGGATTTTGATAACTCCCAAAAAGCATGAACTGAATTTATATGTCACATGTTTAATTCATTTGAGATGCATGTATTTTGTTGCAAAAGCAATAAGGAGGGAGTTAAAGGGACAGGGTGATACACTCCATACTTATGATAATCAGCTTCTTTACTGTGTTGTTACGAGAGAAAAATTGTTCAGAGATATTGAATAGGCAGGGCACTCAAACTTTTTTTGCCAACCCATCTGGATTGTGATTTATACGAATTGTTGGTGCAATTTCCCTGTGACTCTGCTGAAATCCACAGAACTGAACCCGTTCTCACTGCAGGGAGCCCGAGCTGTTTCTCTTGTACCTGGCTGCTGCCATGTGTGCGTTGTCCCCATGTTGTTGGCTCCCTGGAACAATGGGGATTTAATGTCACCTGCGTTCTGAGCAACAGGGAAGGACAAAGGGGGATGTTTTCTCCCCAGAAATGCATGGTTTTCTGGCTGTATGCATTCCATGGTATTGTCATCAGAAATAATACACAAATGTGAAAACTGATCTTCACTTTAATACTAAACTGGAGAGCGGAACAAATGTTTAAGGCAAAGTTTGTTTCATCTCTGTTTTGGGAATTAGGTGTTGTCCAATTTTGGATTGCTTCTTTTTCTCTGTTTACACTAAAGCAGAAAAAAGATGGGATACACCCTGTAGCTTCCTGGGCTCTTAGACAAGAAGCAGGGAAAAACACAGGGAGGGATTTGCTTTTGTAAAGCTCCTAGGCTGCATAGTATATTTTGCTCAAAAAGGTTTGTATTTCAACATCATACCTCAAAATCTTTTGAATATTACCCAGTATATGTTTGGTATTGGTACTTTTGTCATGAGTGCATGATAGAACTAGAATCACTGAAATTTAGAATTAGAATATCAGAATTTAGCATATTAGAAGTATTGAAAAATCCTCCTTTAACTTATTCAGTGCTCAGGATATTGCTATCCTTTTTCTACATCAGAATGCCACTTATTTTATTTTGTAAACAAGTTGTTTCCATCAGTACTAGGCAGCATATGTCCTTAATAAAGAAGAATGAGTTATTTTATTTTACTAATTCTTACATCAACTTAAAACATGTCAGTATAAATTCTTATATCATAGTAATGCTGCAAAGGTACATAGGAAACCCCATGTATTGTAAATACAATTTGACATTTAGTATCGCCCGAAGTTTTTTGGGATATTTTTTTTCCCTTCCTAAATAAGTGGTATTTTGAGTATTTTTCACACACACACACACACACACACACAAAAAAAAAAACCACCCAACAACAACAAAAAAACCACCAAACCAAAGTCCCAAACCAAACTCCAAAACTGTAGATGTTTCATCTAATTGTGAATTTGTACTTTTTAGGTATTAAAATGTCCTCTCAGTTGAAAAATCTCATTTCAGTTAATCAAAGTGATGGAGATCATAGGTGGCTTTTCAGACATTCCAGGGTCAGAGACCCTGGCCAGACACTCAGGTGTGATTTGCTTAATGCAGCCTTAGTTGCTGCAACTTTCTTCTGATACTGGACAAGTAACGTCTTTCTGATAGTTGGGAGGTTTTAGCAAGTATTTAATATCTGACTAAACTGTCTTTAACTTGGCAGGTTACAGTGTTATCTGCATCCTGCTGCACTGGGGAGGTGGAAGACAGCAGCAGGCACCTTTTGTTTGATTTTCCCCTAACGGAGAGGGGACAAGGGAAGAGACCTGACAGTGAGAGGGAGGTGGAGTTGCCTGTGTAAGGAAAAAAATAGCCTCTTCTGCAAGAATGAGGGGCTAGGAAGACAAAAAATAAGCATTTTCAATATATAACAAACAGAATTATCTGCCAAAAGGGCAAGATAATTATCCTAATGTGATTTTTGACCAAGATAAATTCACATTATTTTATAAACTGGGTAACAATTTGAATCTTATGCAAAACCTAGAAATAAATCTAAGAAATATGATAATGTAATAAAATTGAAATTATTAGCAGTCCAAGTGGCATACTTGAGGCAGTAAAACCTTTTAAGTTCCAATGGAAAATAGGCTAGTAAACCTGGAGTAAGTTACTCTACTGTAATCACTTGATAAATAGCTACAATGTTTGGAAGAATTGATAGTGTCATTACAGCAACATCCCTTTTTATAAACAGCCTGGTGCTGATTTGATTCTAATTTCTGCCAGAGGAACAGTATCAAAGTAGTGCTGCTCCAGCAGTGTCACCTGTGGGGTGAGCAGGACCTGAAATGAGCTGCCTGAAAGTGAAGGTTTTTCAAAGGCACAGATTCTAATTCTGGGAGTCATGGAGGAGGGTTGAGTAAATTTGGCACTGGGAGAAACTACAGAGGAGATGCCTGACGAAGAGAAAGCATGAAGTGGACAAAACAGGCTCCTCTGAGTGCACAAAATAGTGGGAAAACAGTGGGAGAAGCTGAGAGGTTTGAACATGGATGTGTGTTTGATTTCTCGTCACAGAGAATTCTGCTGGGCCAGTGTGGCCCTACTACCAAACTGCAGCTCTGGTCTCCCTGGTTTAAGGCACCAAAGACCTAATTTTTAAGACATTCTTAATAATTACAGCATCTTTGCATACTTGTGGACACTGCGTCCACCTTTTTCCCATGAACACACCAGAAAAATTAAGATTGCTTTTGCAAAAATACATCTTTAACAGTTCTCTGGTTTTGCACTGCAAATACTGGATTTTACCCTTCTTGAGTATGGAGTAGGTATCAGCATTGTACTGACGGCTGCTATGATGGTTGAGGGCAATAAATTTACATTTGTGTGGGGAAAAAAACCGAGAACACATGCTTCTAGGCTGGGTCTTCTTCCAAAAAACAACAAGAAGTTGTCTTATTTTGGGAATGGTAGGAAGAAAAGCAGGGCTCCATAAGGAGAGAAGAGGAGGAACATGTTTAATAGTTCTGTCATGTTAGCAACAAACCCCAGAATAAACAGAAATGCAAAGGGGAGAGGTATTTATCTTTTTAAACAAATCATGTGATAAGCTTCTCCCATAGATTGGGGACTAAGTGAAATATGTAAAATAGCTTATTGAAGAAAAAATTGCTTCAAGTGGGACTGAATGGCTCAAGAGATTAGTGATGGGATAATAGCTTTTCTCCATTTAAGTGGTAGACCAGTTCAAATCAATTCTAGGTCTCTAGAGACTGGAAGGTGTGCTATCGTATGACTCCTCTGCAGTTATTTGAAATGATTTTTTGGTCTCAATTCCATCCTTAGTTGCCAGAAAATTATCCCCAACCCAATCAGCACTGAATTGCTTTGAGCTAACTGTTGTATCCTCCCCTAAAGATGCACAGCCCTCAAGGCTGTGTGTGGGAATGGCAGCTGTTTTATTTAGCGCCACGTTGCTGGTGAGAAATATTTTGTCCCCCGTGGAATGGACAGATTGCACAAAAGAAGAGACAACTTGGAATATGATGCAATGTAAAATCATTCTTTAAATAAATGCCGTGGCTCGTTGGCTTAATGCAGATTTCTTGGGAGGACAGGACTACTTTTGGACACTTCCAGCTACCCCTCACTTGCACCCAGAGCCTGCTTCTTTGCCTGCAGGCTGTGTCACAGCTTCCCCTACATCCATGTAAATCACAGAGCAGCGCCACAACTTGGAAAACAGCTACTGGTCATAAGGAGCAACTGGAAAATTCAAACTGGCGCAGTGCCCTCCAGGATTTTTTTGAAGCATCTAATGTGTGAAGCTGGACCAGAGAAGTGATGTTAGGGACCATGCCAATGTGTGGCAGCTTAGAATCTTGCCTATGTTTTATTCTGAAGTATTACAACAACTAAAATAGCAGACATTGATTATTCTGCCTAACGCAAAGATTAAGCAAACAAGTAAGAAGCAATTCTTACCCAGATGAGGATGATTTGGATCTTTTAATGTCTATAACAGTATGTCTAGAGCTAGTGAACCACAGCAGAATTCTTATTATTCAGGAAAAAATAAACCCGGGGTGATTAGAGAAGAATCCCAACAGTTTTGTGTGTATAACTGCTTGGAAAAAACAAATAGAATATTATGTCAATGTAAAGGAGTTGGAGAATTGAAATCACATGGTTATTGGTCACATTTTCTATAGAACTGGTGCAATACAGAATCGCTTGCAGGAGAAATTCTATTTTTTGCCTTAACCCAGACAGCTCTAGGTTTAAGAACGCTTATCAGGGTGGAAGGCTAAAGGGGTTAAAGAAATAAGGCATGACAGAGGTGACCTATGGGAACTTTCATTATTATATGGAGCCTTGATGAGTGAAATGAGAGGAATTGCTGAAAGGCTGAAATGTCGAGGGAGCAATTGCAAGGTAATCTATTAAGAATAAGTAGGAGGCTGAACAGTGTGACTCAAAAGGTTGGAAATATATGGAATAAACTGCAGTGTAAAATCACAATGATTTCTAGACCCAATCTTAAAGCAATCCATCTATGATTTTTACAATGAAACGGGGATTTCTATATGTGTGTATGTGAGAGGCAAAGTTTAAGCAGATCAAATTAATTTCTTTCTTTTCATGTACTCCCAATATTTGTAATGACCAGGCCTGAATGAGAAGTTGTGTTCTGAATTGTGTGGCTATAACCAGGACAATGTGCCAGGATTTTTTTCTGAGGGGTTTTTTTTGTTTGTTTGTTTTTTTTAGACATACAAATAAAATGCTTCACAGGCAGTTTTCTGTGTGGTGGTTTTCCTGTTTTGCTTTGACATTTTTAACCTGAATTTAGTGTTTGTAAAAGGTACTATGTGATGACATTGTGTAACTGAAAGCCTCTCTTTATTGACAGGTCATGAACACTCAAGGCTGGAGAAATTTCTCGGTGTCAGACTGCAGAGGTACACCCTTCCCAGAGCCTGAAGGAACAAACTTCCAGGAGGAAAAATGGTAGGTCTATGTCAGTCAGTCCAGTCTTATGTTAAATGTGGCTGCTTGGTTGTTTTTAAAGAGCTCGTATCCCAAGGATGTGGAGAGAGGCATGAAGAGTTACCCAACTGCTAGAACAACGCAGGTTATTTTCTCTGTGTTCCCCAGCTGTGGTTACAACTTTCTATTAATGCTTTGTCCACTAGTGGCTGGAGTGAGGCTTGACCTCGATTACCAAGTGTATTTTGGTGGAGCTGATCCAGCAGGATGTCCCCAGCTCCCCTTGTGGTCCTTGGGAGGTGGGGTTCTGTTTGCTCAGTGCCTGTCCCTGTTGCCAATCTTTTAGGCCTCAATGTTAATCCTTTCACAAAGCTCATGTAGTTTCAGACTTCTACCTTTCCTGGCTTATTATAGCCCAGGAAGATGAGATGTGACTATGCTGAGATACAACCCCCAGTGATGGCACTTTATAATACTGTATAACTGGAGGATTGCTATTGTAGACAGAGAAAAAGGCAATAAAGCAGCATTGATATCCTGCCTGCCCTCTTACAGGAGTTATTGAATCAAACCTACCAGAACTGCCAGACAAACAATTTGCAGCTGCAGTCTGAAGCCTGACAATGACACAGAATCAAAAAGAAATAGTTGGAGTGCATGGGCTTGTGAACTCCTCTGTGACCCACCACAGCAGGCTCCCTAGGATTGTTCTCCTCTTTCTGGTCCTTTGCCTGCACAATTCCTTTTCTTGCCCTCTCTTTTCCTCTCTCCCATTTTCTCCCCTACATTTTGCCATTTTCAGCTTTTCACACCTTTTCCGCTTCTTTTTCCTTCTCTCTCTCATTGCCTCACTATTTCCTTCTGTTGTCTCTTGCTTGTTTTTACTTTGTGAGTTCAAGTGCTCTCCTGTGTTTTTCAGTGCCTCCTTTTCCCCAATTCTTTCTTGATTTTGATTAATTTAGTTCCTGCCCTCCCCAGTTTCCCACAGTCTTTCCTATTTTCCCTTCCTTGCTGTGCCTTTTTTTTCTGTTTTTTTCCCTCTTCATTTTATTACTCATTGTTTTTTCTTTTCCTGCCAGTCCTACTACCTTCATTTTTCTTGAGCCATATTTATTTAGTAGCTCTGTGCTGCTCTTACCCCTCAAATGTGAAGATTTAAACATTTCCTGTGCACTAGAATTTCCAAAATGCCAATCCAGCTCAGCTAAGGGGAACTGATGTGGTTTGGCTCTAATGTCTATGGAGAGAGATACTGCAAAAGCCAGCAGAACAGTAGCACTGGCCAATGCTCTTGTTTTCGTGACCCTCCTCTTGCAGGTGGATTCAAAGCTTATCAAATTAATGGGTTCTGGATCAGACCTGGAAGTAACAACACCTTATCAGATTTCTATCCTTTATTTCAATAAAAATCCCAATACTCTTGGTTTGGTTTCGTCTAGTATTTGCTTTGGGTCAGGACATTATGTTTAGTTTGTTTTGTTTTTGTTTTTTTTTTCAAAATAACTATTCTAAAATACATATAATGTATGTAGGGGTCAATGAAAAAGGACCATACTATGAAATATATTCAAGCTTTTATACATATAATTCCTAGTTTTTGGATGCCCATAACAGTTATCTAGCATTTTGGGAAATATTTTGTCATTCTCTTTCTTCTAACCAGTATCTAACCATTAGCCTTCTAAACTTTAGCTGTTTGGTCTACTAAATGTGTAGCAGGGGTTTAGATGTTACACAAATTATTTTTTTTTTCCCCCCACTCATCCTAAGTTACAAACTCAGCTTTTGTTCTGGTATTGATGGGGCTATTTGCAGTTACTTTGGGTTCGTTATGTTCCTGGATTTACTTATTTTCTTTGTTCTCTTTGTCCAACAACTTCAACGTACAAACATTTTGATTTGTTGTTCTTCATGATAATATTTTGTGAGATGTTATAGCATCCTTCCAGTAGTTAAATGCAGGCTTCCAAGAAGGGTGAAAAGGGCTTTTTCCCAGTGGCAGGGAGTGATAGGACAAGAGGGAATGGCTTTAAAGAAGAAGAGTAGGTGTAGGTTAGATATTAGGAAGAAATTCTTTACTATTGAAGCAGTGAAGCACTGGAAAAATTTGCCCAGAGAAGTTGTGGATGTCCCATCCCTGGAGTTGACCAAGGTTGCACAGGACTCTGAGTAACCTGGTCTAGTCATCTTTAAGGTTCCTTCCACCTCAAGTTGTGATTCACTGAGTATTACCCAATTCTTTTCAAAAGGTGGTTGTTCTTGCTGGTTATTTCTACGTTCTAGGAGACCCTCACCATAAGGTGACTTCTTGAGAGGGGTATGCTGCCAAGGCCAACTCCCATTTCCCTCCTCATCCCTGGAAGGCTCTGGAGCTGTGGAAGCTAAGCTGTCTGAGAAAGGAATGGGGGTACTAACCATCCCATAAGTGACTATGAGAGGCCCAGGAACCAAGTCAAGCCCTGATGCTGTTGACATGATACCACCTTTCCTTCGATAAAATTATGTCTAATAGGAGCATGAGAGAAACCCCTCGTTCCTCTTCTCTTTTGTCTGCCTCCTTCTGTCTTTCCAGCTACTGCTCCTGTGAAGTTTAGTGCTGGTGACAATTGGGGAAAAACAGTTCCTGTCTAATCCAACCCTTTCTGCTCTGATTGGATTTTTCTCCTTGTGTCTGCTTCTTTATTTGATTTAAAGCCTTCAACCCCTTAAAGGTTTTCCATTAAGACTTGGAGCACGGTTTGGAGTTGGGGGAGCAGTCAGAGCATTACCTAAAAAGTGCCAGTTTATTTTTAGCTAATGGAAGAGAGGGGCTGATTGGATTAGGCCAGCAATGTGAGTACCTGGTGCAGGCTGCTATCAACACATCAACAGGGGAAGGGTTAAGTACAGTTTCTTTCACTTTCTCTCATTCACCCCTTTTACCCTCCCCTGCTTTGTCTTTCCTCACCCAGTAAGTGACACTTGCAGCAGCAGCAGTGCAAATTCTTGGGCATGTTCTAATACTGGTCAATGCGGGAGTAAATCCCTCCTGCTGCCCTGCATTTGCCACCTGACAGCAGTGGATGCTCTGGAAGACCAAGAGGTAAACTTTTAAAGCTTCACCCTGTGTTTTAGCCATGTGACAGCTATTAAAGCAATTGGGAACCAGGTGGCTAAAATCCAGTGCAATTCTTTGTAATGGTACCCCTGAGATGCCCATCTCCTTTTAGCGCTGCTATTGATTAGGCAATTCTTGACTTTGAGAAACAAAATTGGTGCGTGCATCAAGGTTCTTTTCCTCAATTTGGCCTGGTTTGAAATGAATCATTCACCCTTAGCCATTATTGTAAACAGCTTTAAGCTTTGATACATTTCAGTGTGATTTGAGTTTTCTCTCCCCCTTCTCTATGGAGGCCTGTTGTTTACTCGTGCTTTACTAGGACATCTCCAGGGCTGTTTGGTCTTTATCCTCATCTCCCACATTGATCCTGTTATGTTGTCCAGTGTGGTTGTCCTAGCTCAGTAAAATGCTGGGGGCTTCATTTAATGGCTGGTCACAGTGCACAGCGGGCAGGATTGAGGCCAAGGGGTACCTGGTTTTCAGGAGGTGCAGTGCATTTTATGAGGTAGACCATGTTGCGCTCTAGCATGGGGTCCAGCCCCGGCCTCTGCCTTGACTGAATGGATGTGGAGTTCTTAGAGGGAGTACAAAAACCTTGAGAAAGTTGCTCCTAAATTCAGGAACACTTAAGGAGTATTTGATGATTGCTAGGGGCTGAAGTACCACGCAAAGGTACGAGTGTATACTTCTGTTTGTGAGAAGGTGAAAATAATTGTGTGAAAATTAGGAAGGCAGGTCTCCATCCCCCTTAGGTTTTGCATTTCCCTTCCAATATCTTTCCCATTCCTCCTTATTTTTCTAATGTATAGGAAGATTTTTCAGCATGTTGTGTCCTTATTTGAGGAGAGACAGGACAGGTTCTGCATGAGCACTTCACTTTAGGAGTTTAATGCATCACACTAGTGTATGTGGGTTTTCCAATCTGTTGATTTTGGATGTTCTAGATCATTCTTGTGAAGTACTGCCACAAGTGACTGTCATTGGATAGATTTTTCCTGCAATAAAACCCAAAGTGAAAGCTGGGCTGGATCTAGATGAAAAAGCTCTCAAGCCAGTCCAGTGATTCAGCAGCCAGGTATATTTCTGTGATGGCTCTAGAGCCTGCTACTGCATCACTTTTTGCAGTGCTTTCCCTCTCCTCCCCTTACTACTTAGCAGTAGTAGTAGTAGTACATAGTAGTCTCCTTAGTACTCTCAGTAACCAGGCTAGAGAAGGTGGTATTTAACAATTCTGGATTGCCACCAGACCTTTGTTGGGATGTTTGAGTGTGGAGTGAGATGTAAAAAAGGGAATTGGAGATGGAAAGGAAATTCAGAAACACTGGCTTCAGAAAATCAAATGTTTCTTATTCCTGTTTTTGTTCAAACTGGGAGAAAACAACTCCTCAGGTGTCACTGTAAACTTAGGAAGTCCATCACCCCATTGCCATAGAATGTTGATTTAGGAGCCCCACAAGTAGTTTTATAAGACATCCATGTCTGTGTTGAGCTGGGAGGTTGTCAAAGCCCAAAACATTCTGTTTGAACAAGCTGTTGTAGTCCATCATCTGAAAATTCAGAGTCAGTTTCATCAGAAAATTCAGCTCATCATGAGCTTAGTGTGAAATGTGATGCCAAGATTACATGGACAGCATTGCTGTCGGATTGAGATGGAGCTCCAAGAAAAGGAAAAGTGTGTACCACCTCTCCTATTCCAGTCATTGAAAGGTTTTCTAGAAGGATGAAAGTTTTTCTGGAAGGATATTTTTAGAAATCCTAGCAGAATGGCAAATCCCAAGATTTGTTAAAAATATATATACACATACATATATAGATAGACGTAATGAAATGATACAGAGCACAGATAGTGCAGATTGTTGAAGCCTGTGTAAAAATACGTGCACCTTTGGTACTGGGGGCCTTGCCAAACTAATTAATGAAGCATATGCAAATGTTCTACTTTGCAAACATACTTTGTGTTTCATTGGATTCTCAGAAAACAGTATGGGGAACCTGAAGGGAAAGGTATTTGATCTTTAAATTTTTGTTGTTGCAGGAAAACACATCCCTCTGTTGTTTTACATTCACAGCTGATGTTATGTCACGAAGTCTAATATTTGTAAAGAGCTTTATATTTAAAGGAGGTTAAAACCTCCTCTGTTCTAATTGAGCTTCCTCAGCCACACATCTGAAACTGGTGGTTTTTGACAAATATTTTGAGTGGAAGTAGCCTCTGTGCATAGAACATAGAACTTATCAGAAGGGAGGTACTGCAGACATAAAAATGGTGAATAGCAGAAGGGGAGATCCTTCTCCCAGAGTTCACTGAATGGGCTCATCATCTGTGACTCTCACTCTTTTCTGCCACGTTATTGCCATTTTACAGTCCAAAACAGAGGGCCAAAGAGGTTGTGAGAACAGAGCAACGCTTTAATGGGGAGAGAGGAGAATGTGTGTAGCTGTCTTCAAATGGCATCTGACTCTTTTGTGTTTTGCTGTCCTTTTGAGCTTAATTGCCAGTGTGTTTTCCAGACTGGGGAAAACAGCAGGGATCAATAGTGAGAGGAGGGAATTAATATAAAATTTGGTTCTACCCACGCTGTAATCCTGTTTATCTGCAAAGAACAAACATGGTTCTATTGCCTTTCCTGAGCATAGGAAAGATTCTATGGTTAATGTATTTGCTATCAGATCTTAAGCATCCCTGAGCCAACATTCTTGTCTGCACCTGTCTGTTATTTTTGCGTTTGTCTTTTCCCCCAGCCTAAGTGTGTCTGAAATCCTTTCTTCCACCTGTTTCAGCCTTACAATGTTCAATTGCTGCTTAACATGTCTCGTGATCTCTTTGTTTTGGTTAATGGCTCCTGTTGCTTCATTTCTTAAAGGACCTTACTTTTTGCTATATCTTAAATAATGGGCTGTAAATGTGTCCGAAGTTCTAAGCACTACTTCGTTAACTGCTTCACAAGAAAATGTTTAAGTATGTTAAAGTATTAATTACAATATAAAAGTGAGAAACAGTTATGTCCAGATATTCTTTAGCTAGGATAAAACATTGCTTCTTCCCCTGACCTCGGTGGAGCAGCACAATTTTATGTCAAGAGAAGCTGTTATCTATTAGCAGTCAGCAGTAGTATTTCTTGACCATTTTCTTTCCATTGCTCCCTATTGAAGCAGTTTGTTCTCTGCATGGAAAATTTTGGAAGTATGCATCACCTGCCTAAAGAACTGAAGTGATTTTATGTGACCAAAGGTTGTTCTCTGTGCCAGTTTTTTTTCTCCTTAGGCACCAAAGTTCCTCAGCGACCTCTTTGGCTTCATTTCATGGCATCTGAGAAACGAGTGAGTCGTGCCCACTCTGCCCAAACTGGTTTCCTATCCTCTCGTCTCAATGCATCTCCCAGTAACGAAGGCTGGGGATATTTCTTGGTATTTCTATCAGCAGTTTCCCCCAGAAACCACAAATGATAGGTCCCAGATTGATCCATAAAGCTGAAGAGCTTTTCCAGAAAACTAGAAACGCTGCAGGGAAACTCCTGGGACTTCTCACTCCCTGTGATAAGGAGCAAATGGACCAAGCTGTGGTCCACTCATGGCTTGGTTTTCCCAGGGGATAGTACCGGTGGTTTCGTGCCTTCCAGCATTCCAGGGTTCCTCAAACCCTGGGAAGAGGAATGACAAAGCCAGGTGACAAGGCTGTGATACCAGACTAGTCTTTAGGCTTCCAGCTGAAATGATGGGAGGCAGTGCCTGTGGAAGGAGAGTGTTTAAGAGAAGTGTGGTAGCTCACAATTTTTGTGCCAACCTGTCTGTACATTTCCTTTCAGAGGGTCCAGGAGCGTCATCTCAGTGTAGCAGGGTACTCTGGGAGGCATCCATGAACCTGTCATCCCTGAAGCATGAGGGATGTGTTTGAATGACACATTGCAGTTCTCAGTGGGGGAGTTTTAGTTTGTTTTCCTATGGAATAGAATACCCAAGTACGAAATTAAATCAGCATTTGGAAAACATTCTGTCCCTCTCTACACTGATTTTCCAAAGCTGCTTTTCACTGAATGCCTAGAAGGTCCCATTCAATTAGGAAATGTAGAAGTGCATGTACATGGTTTAAAGCAGTGCATAGGAGGCTGTTCTATTTCTCAAGCTCTTTAAAAATCTGACCACAGAGGATATCAACACAGATTTGTGGGATTATCTTAGAAAAGGTTGAATATAGAGCTTTGTTTGCAAATACATATGCCATCAAAACTTGATTTACCAATGCTGTTTACCATTTGATCAGATAAAAGAATATTAGCTCTTAAAAATGAGACACAAACTGAATTCCCTTTTCAATGCAGTATATAGCAATTCCATATTTCTCTGGGCTCATATAACTCTTTTTGTCATCCAAATAGACACATGCAGAAGTAGCTTTTGAGCCCCTTCCCATGACAGTAGTTTAAAACAGCAGAGGTCCATGTATAAAGAAAGCTTGAAATGCCTTGTGGTGATTTTTGCTTTTGTGGTTTAAATGCCCCTGCCTGCAGCCATTCCCCTGCTCTGCTGCTGGAATTACTGACCAGCAGCCAGTGACCTCAGATGCTGTGCCCTGATGTGGGGAGGCAAAGCCACAGGCTGCTCTGCAAGGGCTGGCAGTGAGTAGCTGGGACAGCAGTACTTTGAACCTCCACATCACATTCCCAGGGGACTGTCATCATCAGGACTGCAGCTTTGCTTCCAAATGGAGGCTCAGTTCAAATCAGAATAAATCTCTCATTTCTTATTGTCTAGTGTACTGCATTGGAATAACATCAAGCTTGATCCAAAATTCACTCCACTGGTGCTTTTCTTGCGGCTGCCCTGGGCTGTGAAAGAAACCAAATAAACAGCCTATGAGCAAAATTGTATAGAATGATCAACATGCAACAGTCCTGCTGTGTTTGCCTCATGCCGTTAGTCATTATGAAAGCCTGCATAATTCTGGAGCAGGACAGCAATTTCCACACAGCAAATTGCAGATCGTGTGTGCCAACCCATGAAGACCATCACAATATTTGCTTTGAAACTTTACAGTGCTATCAAGGGCAGATTCACTTTATCTGTACAAATGGACCCCTTGAAAAAACTTAGATTACACATGCAAGGAAGAATGGGCAGAACTTGGCTCTGGGCATGAGAGAAGTAAACCTGGATTCCTTCTGTGGCAGAAATAGAGAACAAGTAAGCACAGAGCTCGAGAGATACGTAACTGGCAAGTGTTCCAGGGAGACAATGTCAATGCAGTTGAGATAATGGTTCTCTGACTCCCCAGATTCATACCTTGTTCACCTTCCTACCTAGGTCTATTGCAAAATCTGCTTTTCCGCAGGTTTCACGTGAAGCACAGCATCCTCCAGTGTACATCTGTACTTCTGCAGATCAAATTTATCAATTTATCCACGGTGTGAGTGAACTTACCACTGCCAGGAACAGCCCCATTTTTTGGAGTTAGAACCGTTGAAAAACTAGTTTGTGTGTGCTTTGTTTTTTTATTTGGGTTATCAAAGATTTTAAAAGTTTATTTTATTATTCAGCATTGCAGATATCACTGAGTTTAGTCTCAGTTTTCGGTTAGAAAGTTTTTTTTTTTTTTGCATTCCACCACCTATCTTGACAGATTCTGTGTGTGCCAGAGGCAGTGGTCTTAACCCTGGATCAAAACCTAATCTCTCCTGCTTTCGTAAAACCTTTCCCTCTAATTCTCTGTCTAGCAAATTATATTCTGTTCTTTGCCCTTGAATTATTTTAAAATGTATAGAATGAAGTGTGAGTGTGGGGGTTCTGTTCCATTGAGTGGTACCTGGTAATCAAAATACTGCATTCATATCTTGCTGCAATGATCTCATTTCTACTGGGGCAGCACTCCTGTGAGCGCAGGCCCGTGTTGTGTTCATCCTGTTACAGCCAGATAAACTCATAATGTAGACAGATAAGAGGTATACTCATTAATCTATTAATTGCCTATTGTCTGTTGTCAATATGTTTCGCTTGATGGGAAGCAGGAAGATTAGCTTGTATTGTGAGGATGTAGTTTTTTGTTCTGTATTACTATTATTTTATCTTGATATGTGGCATGCTAGGATATTACATTCAAGCTTGTGGCGTCTCACCCGAACAGAGCAGAGCTTGCTGCTCTTTAGGTTCCTGGAACCAGAAAGGTGCCATGCCCCAAAATAAAAAGCATTTTCTTCAATCAGAGGACCCCAAAAGAGTTGCAACTGTGTTGAGTAACACATTTTTTATGATGGGCATTCAGGATACTCTTAAAATCAACACAGCCTGAGATACCCTGATTTCCCGGGGAAGCTGAAACTCTGTGGGGACTTCATTGTTCGCTGGAAATTTGAGACTGATTTTGTCTGTGACTGGAGCTGCTGGAGCAAGATTTTATTATAATTGTGTGACCTTTAATACACCATGAAGAGGTTTCAACTTCTCTATTTTTCTAGCCTATAACAAATCAAATGTTTTACTATAATGTACAGTCACCAAGTTTACACCTTAAGAAGGGTGATTTTCAAGGGCTTATCTCTACAAAGAACAGTGGAGCAGAGACAGTTTCAAAAAAAAAAAAAAAAAGAAAAAAAAAAAGAAAGAAAGAAAAAAGAAGGGAGAGAAACATCATAGAAGCACTTTATAGACCTATTTGAATCACAGCTTTAAGTCATTTATATCAGGCCAAAAAGCCCATCCATGTGTGCATTTAATAATGATGGCCAATTCTGAATGAAGACTGGAAATTTTCCTCTCCGTGCTATGAAGCAAAAAAACCCCTCACTGTTTCTGAGTTGGTAACTTGACCTGTTTGAATTATTTTATTACTTGCTAGACTGTCAGCCAGGTGGCCAGCATTTAAACTCTGAGGAGAGATCTGGGAATTTATTTCTGTGGATCTACCATAGGTAGGAGCAGCTGATGATTGGGCAGCTCGGGCATTTTCTAGGCACACTTGGACAGCTCTGTCTGACAAATATCAGCTCATCCACGGAGTAATGAAATTTTGTGCCATCCATGCACAGGTTTTAAGGACACAGGCAGATTTTCCATATTATCCAGGACATCTATTGGTGGTACATGCCTTAAGAACCCACCTTCCTTAATTTTTACCATGACAGAGGAAAGCATTTTATGACCTCAAGACAGCCAAGATATGTTCCTCTCTGGTTGCAGTCGACTCAACAATGGATATAGGAATCCATTTACAGGATCCATATCCCTCTGTTAGGATTATCAAGGTTGGTCACATAGATCAGAGTTTAAACAGATGCGTTTTCTCATGATGCGTGTATGGCACCAGGGTTTTATTTCAGATTTCCAAGGGAAAAAAAAGCATAGCTGAAATGCATGTGGGTCTTTTAATATCCAAAGAAATTCTGTTTTCTCTAGCTATTTTACTCTTCTGGGCGTCTTTCTTTCTGTGAAACATTCAGGAAGAAAATATATTTAAACTAAATGAAATTACATGAAGGAAGAAAGGAAAAAAAAAAGTCTCCCTTTTCACTGAAAATGTGCAAAACCCCTTTAAATGGAGAGTATTATTTTTCTCAAATATCGTTAATGTTTTAACTTATTTTTTGGAAAGCCACATGCATTACAATTTTACTCCTTCTCATTTCCTCCAACCTTCTCCAGAAGAGAAGGCATTTTGAAACCTGACACAAGAGCAGAAGGTAAAGTAGGAAGAACATAAAGACAGTGAAGAAGAAAAACTCTGGCTAGCATTCAGACATCTGTATTCACTGGACACCAGTCAGATATTTGTATTCAGAACCTCAAAGGTTGAAAATGATAGAAAGGTGCGAATGGAAGTTTAATGCTTTGAAAACTTATTTAAGAGTAAATGTGATCCATTTAAATGCCTCCAAAATAGAAAAATTCAAAATATGGATTTTTTTTTTTTTCATCTTTCCATTTCAACAAACTATTTTGCTTTTACATGAATATGGCTGAACTTTGGGGACTCTCCAGAAAAAATGCATGTCATATCCTTCTCCTAAGTATTTCTTCACTGATGGGGACTGAATTGCAGATATTAAATGCACATAGGAAACACATGACAGAGTCTTGAAATGGACACAGCTGTCCCAAGTCTGAGATGAACCCCTAAACCAAAATCTCACTCTTCCTTATCATCCTTGGTTTCTCTTTCTTTCCAGCATCTCCTCTAAACATTTATTCTGTTTTGTTCATGCAGATCAGTGGCCTCAGCTTGATGCAAGCACCCTAGAATTTGACCCTTTATGTTTTTTTTTTCTTTTGTACATTTCCTATATACTGAGTTGCTAACTTTGCATTTCTCCTTGCTCCCGGATCCCTCCCTACTGTGCAGAATGTGACAGCTTCAGGACCACAATGTTTTGTCATTTTTGACCTGCAGGATAGTGCACACCCCTTTTTAGTCCATGTCCCATTGTAAGTCATCCCCTTTTGATCCAGTCTCCATTCCCTTTTATTGACCAGCTCCCCTATTTCCACTAAATGTTTCAACCCTGCTGCCTGCTCCCTTTGTGCTTTGTTTAATTCACAATATTTCTGCAGCAGAACTGAGTCTGCCGTCAGTTTGTTTAGCGGAGCAGAAGACAAAGCCAGGCTGGTGCTGCTGAATAGGTCACTGGTGACAGCAACCCATGCTGCAGAAGTCAGCCTCCACTGACACTGTTTTCAGTCCACTTGAATGGAAGCTCTGGGAATCTTTCTTTAAAGGGCCCAGGGGTGAAGGAGGCAGGAAAAGGCAAAGAAAAGGAACAGAATAATTAGAGCAATAGCACTCCAACTTTCTCAGTTGTGCGTGGACTTAGCTAATCAAAATGAGAAGTGCCTTGGGCACCTATAAATGTGGCAGGTGAAGGGGTTGCTCTCCTTTCCCACCGTGGCCTCTGCAGTGGGGCACCGTGACTTGCTCTGTCTCTGGGTTTTCTCTCTGCTATTAGGTATGGGGCTGTCACCTTTAGAAACAAGACCTTCCTAAGTCCTTACCCTTATTGAGTGAGGTATAGCAATGATCAGGAAGGGAATTGATGCTGGTCTGGGCCATCCAAGGAAGATAACATCCAGTACTGCAGCTCTGGCTTCTCCCACGTGAGCTGAAACCACTTCTGTGGTGATTCACTGTAAAGCCAGGATAAGAGAGAGAAGTGCTGGGAATGCATTTATACGCATTACAACATGCCCCATCTTCCATGCTTCTAGAACACACATCACTCATATTAAGATATATTCTAATTATGAAATTAGGGTTTTTTTTCTATCCAGATGAAGTCCATTTTATTCAGACACAGTTGGAAACAGCAGCCGTCTTTGTCAGAGGATTCTGAGGCTCAAACTGTACGGCAAAACCATTTGAGTTACTGGTACAAGAAATGACGGGCATAAGAAAGGAAAACATTGGTTGAATGGGCAAGACTGGTGAAATGGCTCTATTAATCAGAAAGCCAGTTTCTCAAATGGTAGTAGGCAAGACTTGCCACAGAGATCCAGAAATTCCAACAGAAATGCAGAAGAAGAGGTAGATGCTGAAAAATTTCAAATCTAACCTTTAAACTTAAAGTAATAGATTTTCTTGTAGACCTTCAGACATTTAAATCTTTGTTCACAAATTACATAACATAAATACTTGGGGGAGATGGATTTTTCCCATACAAAAAGGAAATGCATTTTATGTTAAAAAAAAAAAAAAGTGGATGTAATTTTAACATAGACAAAGGTGGTGAGAAACACCAGTTCAGGGGCCAGCATAAATTTGTTTCTGTTTCTGAATTACGTGTAACTAAAAGTGGCCAAAAGTAGTAGAAAATACCACTGGTTAATTTTTGTGATTTTTTTTCCGAATATCTCTGATTGGTCAGAAGAAAGCCTAATCACACAGTGTATACAAGTGTATGTGCATATTTCCTTTATACTCTGCTCCAAGTTTTACATAGACTGTTTACTTTAAGGAGTTAATTTTCATATAACTTTCTTCTCATTCTGCAAAACTTTTGAGGTCTCATAATAAATTTCACATAACTGACCTGTATGGCAAGAAGCTTGTTATTTAGTTTGTATTTCTGATGCATAGTATCTGCTTGTTTTATTCAGTAAAAGTCTATTTCTGTTAGCAAAACACTAAAAGAGTGGGATGCCAATAATCAGAAGAGGGAAGGCAATAAGTTTTGGATATAGCATAGCTTCCAAATCACGTGGTTTTGAGAAATTGTTAATGTTTTGGTGCTATGTCAGCTGTAAACAGAATTTAAACATGATCATTGCTAGGATGGGTTGGTTTCTCTTTGAGCCTCCTTTTCTCCAGGCTGAACACCCCCAGCTACCTCAGCTGCTCCTCACAGGACTTGTGCTCCAGACCCTTCCCCAGCTCCACTGCTCTTTTTTGGACTCTCTCCAGCACCTCAATGTCTGTCTTGCAGTGAGGGACCCAGACAGAAAACATGGATGTTTACTTACAAATTGCTTCAGGGAATCTAACCTGGGTCTTAATTGCTCTCTGTGATCTGTTATAGCTGACCTGGTATCCTTTCCCAGCTCCTGTGGTTTGTCCAAGCTAGTGAGACTTTTGGGGAGTAGATTAATTTTTGCAAAATTATTCTACTTAAATGGTTTCAAGCTCTTGAAAATATCAGACATATGTTTGTATACTTTGATACAAAATCTTCTGATTTTAGGTTCAAAAACAGATTAGAAGACGTGTAAATTTGTGGTCAAGTGGGAGAAAAATGTTCCAAAGTTTTTGAAACAATATACCTAATCAAAATTATCCAATTGAGTAGCCTTCTACTTTTTAGTCATGAACACTTTTAAGATTTTTCAAAGTGGTTTCTATGCAGATTTGGGGATGGAAAAATATAGAACCTCAAAAAAATCTCTGAAGGAGAAAAAACTCTTCCTGTTTGATTCCTCATTATTTATACCAGTATTTTTATTATAGAATATTACCATTCTAATTTGTGGTATTTTACACTTCTTTACATAGCAGTAAGGCAAACACAACCTTATAAATAAGGATAAAAATGCAGAACGTCTTGTAGAATTGGGTCCCAAATGTTTTCATAGGAATAACAAAAAAGAAAATGAATGCTTTTATGCATTTTCCAATATTTGATAGTCTTCTGGTTTTATCAGACTGAGTGGGAGTTGTATGACCGTTTAGTTTCAAATAAGAGTTATTTTTCTTATGTCAGAATCCTTAAAATTCTTGTTTAAAAGGAGGAATTCTGGACTGCTCTGATGAACTGGCAACTAACCCAGAATTTTCACAAAATTATCACTATTGAACATTTGAAGAAAAAGTTTATTTACATGTGAAATATGGAGGCAACTTGAAAGTCTGTCTCTAAGAGACCTTTTTGCTACTGGCATATCACCTACACAGTGAAAATCACTATTCTGCTATCGGCAGGGATTAACACTCACTCCTTCCACTTTGAAATATGCTTTTTGAAGTATTCTAGCAAATTAGGATACCTTGCAAGAAAACTTGGGAAACCATTCTATTGCAGATGATGATTTTGAATTCCAGATGCTTTATCTTAAAATCCTTGTTTCTGATTTTATAGTTAATGATTATTATGTTTTCCAACCCCCCTGTGGCAGTTCATTGTGCTAGTAATCACACTACAGCAGTGTGAGTTTGTAGGAGTATGTGCACAGCAAAGTTTGGAGCTCCAGACCTTGATGAGGCTTCACTGTTCACAAATATCACAAATAAAAAATTTCCTAAAAGTTCTGATCCTTTTAGCTGGTGCCCATTTGACACATAGTGCTTTCAAATCAGATTGAGTGTCGCTCCAGAAAGGGTTCTCCTGGCAGTATAGGGATGGTGGGTGCTTCATCCCTTCAAGGGCATTCCTTTCTGTTTCAGGTTCTGATTGGGGTGGTGCATAACATTTTGTAGCAGCCTAAAGTCAGTTGGTTTAGCAGTGGGCTAAACACAGCACTGAGAGAGAACAGGCACCAGCCTTGTCTGTACATTGCTCATGTCCAGAGAAAGCTTAGCAGACGAGCTTGACTGGATCTTTTTTGAAGGACAGTATTAACTCGTTGTTTTCATTCAACTTACCCATCCCACCTTCTTTATTTATATTCATAGAAGTCCCTTTTTTCAGATTTCAGTGGTGTAAGAACTCTAAGACAGCAGTTACCTACCCAGTAAAACAGCTGAAGCATTGCATCTGCTTTTATAAGTAACTTATCAGCCAGAAGTGAGGAGAAACCAGTACCCCATGTTCTGTACCACGAGGCACAGACCTCCCTTAAATGTTCTGTAGATCAGCAGGGGTGGCTAAAAGCAAGAAAATTCTGTAAGGAAACTATTAACAGCATGATGGGCAAAGCAGTCTGTTCTAGAGGAACCTGCTGACCTAAAGGAGGAAAGATGAAGTTCTGCTGAAATTTAAAAACAATGAACTAAAGTAATAATTCGTCTGGAAAACTACATCTGTGTTTAACTGAGGGTATGTGGATGCACATCTTCACAGCTGTAAAATCACACAGGTACTGTGAGCATTCAGTAAACACACTTTATTACCCCAAATCTACCATTTACAGGTATGCAGTAAAACTTGAGCATTAAACCAACACTATCAAGTTGTTTTTACAACTTCTCCAGAAGTGAGATAACCTTATGAGTTCCTCCACCCATCTGCACAGCACGGAGCTTCTTCCACTGGAGCTAATTTAGAAATGTTGGCAATCCTGGTTCTATTGAAAGAGAGTTTCATGGGCTTTGAGATGACTGTAGCATTCTTTGTGACTGAAAATAAAATTTGTAAAAGTTAATTTTCTTAAATGCATGTCCAGTGTGGGTTGGTGTCTCTTAGCAGAAATGTACAGTGCAGTAAGAGAAATAATTGCTTCTGCTGTCCCCTGGATTTTTCACTAAGAGAAACACAACTCTGCTGAATATGAGAGGCAGCATTGCTACCAAGAACTGGACAAGTGGGGAGCTGCCAGTTATGCACAATTTTTGCCGAAGTTTAATAATTAAAGTACTATGCCAGCTTATGGTATGTATCACAGGAGCAGCACTATTTTGTTAAAACAAGAAGTTGTTATTTTCATTTATCACAGTAGTTCAGGTGTGTTTTGGTGTTCCTCTGTCCTTGTCAACCTCTCAATTTGCTGACTCCATTTAGTTTAATCATAAAATTTGAAGAGATTAGTACTTTTGTGTCACTCTTGAGTACTTGTAAAGGCTGCACGAGTTTACTTTCTGCATTTTCAGTTCATTGAGCTGCAGATAGATGTTTTTTCTCATCTAAAACTCATCACTTCCTTACCATTGGAGGAAAAAAAAAAGTACATTTAGGAAATTCGTGTGTGGCTTTCTTCAATTTGTTCCACATTCAACTGCTCATCAACAGTACAGCAGCAAGGAATTGGCACACGGCTACGAGTGTGTGTTCAAACGAAAAGTGTTCTCTGCGCTTTTAGTCTGGTGCTGTGCAGAGATTATAGGAGGAAAATACTTTTATCAGACAACTAAAAGCACATTAATGCCAGGGAAAGCCGTTGCCACCTCCTACCTTCTTTATAAGGCAATAAATGAGGAGAGAAGCCACAGCAGAGTCACTGTGTGCAAGTTGAGCTTTGAGTGACTCCCCTCAGTCCTGAACACCTGGCTGGCATTAATGGCCACAACTGTGGTGTCTCCACTCACCTCTCCTCCTGTTTCAAGAGCAGTGAAGTGTAAGCAGTAGCCTCACAAAACAGGTATTGGATAGTGTTTGAAGAAAAACTCATTTGTTAATTATAATAATATTGAGAATCATAGACACATTAAAATTGGAAAATACCTTTAAGGTCTTTTGAAGAACAGGAAGCTGAAGAATGAAGATGCAAAGTAAAAGACTGGCATTTCCCACCCAGACCCTGCAGTGATAATGGCTGGCTGAGGAGCAGGCCTTGGTTCTGAGGCAGGGAGGATTGATTTGTAATTACCATATGATAGCTAGAAATTCAAGGTGATTTCTGTGCTTTTATAACAGGTAGAAAATAAAATGCTTTAACGTCTTTCAAATCTTTTAGGGGGGTGGCATTACTTTCTCATTAAATTTTTAGCCTGGGAAAGAGAGAAAAAAATGGAACCTAAGGAAACTATTTCACTTCATGTATTTTGAGGATAAGTTTTCCATTCTGACTCTGTTTCACCTCATTCTCTGAAATTCAAAAGGCAAGTTTCACTTTCTTCTATTTTAAAAACACTATTGCTCTGCTTTCAAATATGGCCATGGTTAGCTTTTGTGCCACACAGTGCCAGAATCTCTCAGAGAAACGTGCTCTTTAAAGAATAGGATGTGCATTTTTTTTTTTTTTTAGGCTACCATATAAACCATAAGCTAAATCTCTTCCTGCCTTTCTCGCACCCCAAAAGTGGGGATCTGGGAGTTACAGTATGGAGCAGCCTATTGTGGCTCCTTCACTTATGCAAAGAGGTCATGGATGATGGAGTCTGGAATACAAAAGGTGTAGGGCACTCTGCATTTGCAAGGAGAAGATCAAAACAAATCTCCTTTATCTATTGCAGAACCTATTACTGAATCCAACGTGGGGATGTGGAGGGTCCAAGTGTTTCAATAATCTGTGTTACAAACAGACTGTAATCTGCACAGTTAAGCTCCTTGGAGTTGGCAGGATTTTGTGCAGTTTGCAGTTCTCCCCTTGAATAAAGGTCAGAAAGAGGGGAGTGAATTAAGCGATGAGTAAGTTTTTAAAGGTATTCTGTAATTCCGTCAAACGTTAGAAATACTGTCTTCATTGCACTGGTGTTTTCAGGGAAGCTGTGAGCTGTGTGTCCTGGTTTAGAAGCCTGCCTGTTCCAAGCGTAGGGCCAGGCTGCACGATAAACCAAGGAGGCAAAGGGAATAGGAAACCTCCTTCTGTCTCCTTGTGGGTGAGACCTGAGCTGCCAGCATGTGTCCGATTGTAGCATGCCCTGGGGAGCTTTGCTCACGTGAATGTCACCTTAGAGGTGCCCTTAACAGCTACCCCTGACTGTTTCCTAGGTTCAAGTGTTTCTGGCATCCTGGGAGAAATGCCTGAGACTTTGCTTACTCCATCCTGGGTGGATGTCTTGCTACCCAGACCATGGTTTCTCTTTACAAATGCAATTCTCTTTCCTGCAGGGAGATAGAGTGTGTGCAGTTCCACCCAAATGGGTGGTATAGGGTTTCTCTCACAGTAGGACAGCCTCTTTTCTTGATTACAATGATGAGAAAGTGTTTTCATTTAAATAGGAAAATGCTTGAATGGTTTTCTTGCCCCTCACCCCTCCTCCTGGCAAGCAAATGCATGGCTGAGGCACTGAGTTTATCATAGGCCAAGGGGGAATTCTCTTAGGAGCCTCTTGTTGAAATGTTGGCAAGACATCACTGAGCAGTTCTAAAGAACCTGGGAATGTCTCTGAATTTTCCCACCACGAGTCTTGAATGCAGTTGCCTCTTTGGCTGTGCAAACTTTGGGAGAACATCAAGGTATGTCCTCGCAGCCTCCATAGTGTGCTCATCAGCACAGGGGCAGGAAGGAAAGTTGATTGGAAAGGGAAACCACCCACGTACTAATCTTTTTGTTTCCCATGGGGTTTTTTGGGTTTGGTTTTTTTGGTTTTTTTTTTTTTTTTTTCACCTATTCTCCTCCACAAAATACACTCAAGGGAAAGGCATTATTTGCCAGAATCTTTTCTGGGAGAGTGAGCTGGAGAAGCTGTGCTGCCTTTGCTGCACACAGATTCTCAGATCCTTCAAAAGCCTCTGTCCAGCTGCCTCGCTCTCGCTGCCACTGTGTGGTGTGGTCTGACTTCCTTCATCTTTTGTGTGTTGCCACTACAGTGTAAAATCAAGGGGAAACAATTTTCCTTCACTTACACTTCACCATTTTGGGACAAATTAATTCTGCCACCACTTACTCAAAGAGATGCTTGCAGAATCATGGAGGGAGGCGGCAGAGGAGATCTGGAATTTTTCTTCTCTGTGTATGGAAATCAAATATGGCCTGATCAAAGTCTCCTTTTCTTTCTGTCCTCCTCACCCCCTGCCATTTTATTCTTATCTGTTTTTACTTAGATGTTAAGTGTTTACTAAATATTATTTCAAATGACAGCTTAACTTACTATTTTAACCAAAACGGTAATAGAAAAATATTTTCTCTGCGTTGTTAAAATGCAACTCGATTCCTGCTCAGTTACCCACACTGTAAACAAGAACGTGCATTTGCTGTTGATATATGGAATATATTTTTTGTTAAATCAGAGAATGGTTTAAGAATTAAACTAGCAACAAGATGAGGAAAAAACCCTCAGAGCTGTAATCAAACATCCATTCCAGCAGCTGAAACATGTTATTACATCTTTCAGCTGATTTATCGTACCCAAAGAGATTTCATAATCATTCTCAGTATTAAAACAAGGGGAATAGAGGCACATTTCAATAACAATGATTGTTGTTTGGAGAATGCCAGTCATGTCTAGGAGTGTTATTTACATCAGACAATATGTAGATATTGTGCCTCCAAGCCTGTTCCTGTTCAGTTTTGTTCTTTGACTTATACAAATGAATGCTAAGAAATGTTGACAAGGAGGTTCAATAGCTAAATGCAATAACCGGGGTCCTGCTGACTTCCTTTGGGGAGGAGAGGAATCTTTACCATGTATGTAATGCAAGCTGATGTAGAGATAAATGCGGCTATAAATGTCTGAGCTGTCTTTGGTGTGAAAGGTGGGGAGAAATTCAATCTGTGTACCAATTTTAATTTGTACTCACACATTAGCTATAGCTAATTCGAGAACAATTAAAAGGCAGGAATGAGAAAAGCAGATGTGGAACAGTGGAATGTATTTCAGAGAAGCAAGCTTCACTATGTGTTATTTTCTAACACGCAGTTTTATTTTTGCTGGAGTCTGTCACAAATCCTAAAATACCATTACAGAGTTAGCAGATGGTTCCCAAGTATTCATACCTGATAAAGCCTCCTGGGTGATCAAGCACTGAAAAATCAATATATTTTTCAACTTTCAATGGCTAGCTATTCAGTTTCATTACATCTTGCTATTCCTCCATGGCTACTGTGATATGGACACTTCACCATTGCATTAAGCTCTAATCTCCGGGCCAGCTGATAGAGGCAGTTAATGAATAGCTGGAGTACCATCTCAGTATGCTTCACAATTCTTCTGATCTCAGTAGGATGTTTCGAGTACTGTGATCTGGTGTTTAGTAACACCCCAGTTCTTCCCCCTCTTTTTTTTCCACACATGCACAGACCCCCCCTCTCCAGCTGTCACCTTGCTGAGCTTTGATAGGAAAATGCAGAAAATACACTTTTTAGCAGAAATATTTTGCTGTGACATTTGACTCTTCTAAATAAAGAATATCAGCGAGACACAGTAAATCGGATCTATGCCCTCTGGGTGACCACAGGAGCCGTATCCTTAAATCTATCATTTTCAATAAAGCAACAACTACAGATAGGTCTTTAAAAAGTCCTGCTTTGGTCTCCAGATTATCTGCATCCCCTACAAAATAGCTATGCTCTCTGACTGACTGGTAATGCTTTCTGTAAATCTTTCCTTTCCCTTCTTAATTTAGACTTGTAGCACGGGAAAGTCAACTGGCAATAAACAACAATGTGTGAGTCAGCTTTGTAATTATTACAGACACCTGAGTACTGGTGTTTGTCATGCTTTTTGGACTTCCCTTGGGGTAGTTTTCTAACGTGGGGCATCTCTTTATGCTTCAATTTGCATGGAAAAGTAAGTGCAAGTTAAATGCTAGCGAATGCGTAAAGTATGTGCCTGCACATGGCCACCCTCATAAACTGGTATACTATATTTTTTTAGTCTTCATTAGTATTAAATATTTCACTGACTTTTAGTATTGCAGTTTAAATGAGGTTGTTGTGAGGGTTCATTGTCATTGTTTTTACACATCAGTCCAAGTCCAGTGACACAGACCAGGCTTATTTTACATACACCCAGGCACCATGACATTGGTAAGCCTGGGGCATGCAGAAAACCTATTGAGCCTGATTAAGGCATGTCTTAAATTTCTGACATAGATCTTAATTCAGTCAAAAGTGCAGGAGATGAGAACCTCTTTGTTGAAAATGAAAGCATAAATACAAACAACGTGAATATTTCCTCTTAACTGCACCAAGGGCAAGAGTGAGCCTGTGTGTGCCTTGGCTGTGTGGAGAAGTTTGCTGCTAATTAGGAAGAACCCTTTCCATCGTCAGTGTCTGTGCCAGGCAGCTCTCAGGCACAGGTGCTGTCACTGCTGTCCCCCAGGGACCCCTTCCTCCCAGAGCAGTGAATACAGCAGCGGGAGGAGGCCGGGGCTCCATGCTGGCACACCATCCACGTGCCTGAGCATCCAGGGCTCGATGCTGCCGACAGCAGCGCGCTCTCCTTTGATGGCATCCTCTGTGATGTCTGAAAATAGGAGCTTGTTGCGGTGTGTTTCATGTGTCAAATCCTGTCCAGTGAAACGCCGTGGGGCCAAACTCAGCAGGATGTCCTATGGCTCGATTCCTTGCTTTCACTGTGGAAAAAGTGGCTTTAGAAATTTTTTGGGGTTGGTGGGAATTGGTCGTTGAAGTCATTATAAATTTTTGTCTGTTCTTGATTTGGGCTGCAGTCATTCAACCTGTGCTGCCTGACTGCAAGAGCCAAATAACTTTGGAGAAAAAGACCTGTGTCATCTGCAGGCAGTTTTATTAACATCTGAAGCGCACAATTGTGCCATGTAGGACCTGGGTCCACGCTAGAGCCCTTTCATTACCCTTCTATGCGGCTGGATTTATGCTGGTGGAAGTCCTGGCTAAAAAAGCTTTTGTACAATGATTAATTGACCTTAACAAGTTTAAGGATGCTTATTTGCACACAGTTACAAAGTGTTGCAATATGTCACAAATGAGAGCGGCTTCTATTATAAACGTAATGGCATAAATAGTGAAAGCTGGTTATATTTCCTTAAAAGTTCATTGCAGGGAAATGGAGAAGCTTGAGAAGCTAAACAAATCCAGGCAATAATGGAAATGTAGCATGAAATTACTTCTGTAAACAACAGCCATTCATTATTTGAACATTTTTCATAAGAGAGTCAGCAGACGAGCGTTGATGTTAACGGGTGTGTATGGAGAGGGGAGGAGGTAGCAGGGAGATTATGAATTTCAAAAGAAATCTTCCAGGGTTATATAGACAGACGTACATCTGTTTAAAAAAAAAAAAAAAAAAAAAAAAAAAAAGAGGTATGTAAAGCACTGATTGATCCCTGAATATTAACAATCGATGCCATTTTCTTCATTAACTTCTGAGTGGAGCACAAAGAAAGGTATATTTGATTTAAGGGAAAGAGAAGGGAGCACTATTTAATGTTGATTTGGTGTAGTGAATAACCCCAGAGAGAAATGTAAATACCAGGCTGCAATAACATGACAGCACACTAATCATATTTACAAACGATATTAAATCTGTCCATTGTGCTTGCCTGGCTGCGGATTGGCCCGACTGTAATTGTCACTGTAACCAGCGCTGGCTTGTGGGAGAATTTAACTGCAGTGATATAAGGTGAGTGCTAGGCTTATTATTACTTTATTATTACCCGGTTTATGTTTATTAAAACAATTTGTCATGCAGAACAGGAATGGGAGAATGGGAACATTAAATCGTGCTGTACTCAACCTGAAGAAATGAGTTACAATAAAATTAATGGCAGGCAGGCCACAGCTGACACTTGTAGCCGTGTGGAGCAGCTACACACTGGTTCGTTTCATTTGCTGATCGTTTCTTGTTAGGGTCACGCCATTAAACTTACATATTGAGAACTACTGAAAATCTGAGGCAATGAAGGTAAAGTTTATGAAGCAAAAGTGGGGTTTTTTTTCTGCTGCTAATGCATTCCTTTCAATTATTACAGAAATCAGGAATGCAGATTGAAAGTTTAAATCATACTGAGTTATTAAAGGCATGTGTTGGAGTGAATGTCCTTCAATTTTACAGAGGCTTAGAGAGCTGAGAAAGAGCTGAGTTTAGGCTAAAGTGAGACCATTCTCTAAAGGCTTTGAGCAAAGAGAACAGCGAGAATAGTGGTCATGAAAGGTCTCATAACAAGTTTAATAAAAGCTGCTTTATTTTCTTTCCCGGGAACTCAAGGGGTCCTTATTTGATATCTTCAAATTTATTTCAACCCAAATCTTCATTATTTTAAAGTAGAGGCAGGAGGCAATGACCATGGGAATAGCATTGAGCCTCTTGGAATTCAGCAAAGAGGCACAGTGACATAAACCCCTCTTGTGACACAATTACGGAAGAAATTAAAAGTGTCAGGCTCTATGTACTTTAGCTGCATAGAAGAAATCTGGCCTCCTGATGAAACATCTTTGTACATGAAAAAGTAATACCCTGCCCTTGTTTCCCATTATACAACAATGTTAAGGAGTCTTCTGGGGTGATTATTAGGGATTTGGTGAAGCACTATAAATGCTGAAGATTAAATCTGAGCACAAGCAATTAGTATTGGGGGGGGGAAGAGCACTTCTTTTTTTTTTTTCCTTTTTCAAAGTATTTATTAATGAAGCTATTTAAAGAAAACCCAGCCAACTGCTGCAGTTAGGAAATGTGAACCTTTCATTTCTAGCAGTTTTATACTTGTGCAAGTCCTACAAAGTCCATGGGGTTATTCTTGATTTATACCAGTGTGAGAAAGTAGAAGATCAGGCTGTCTCTGTGGGATTTTTTTCCCTCATTTTCCTTTTTTTAAACTAAGATTTTTTTTTTAAGTCTTGGAGAAAGCCTTCAAAGGGTGTATTGAGCCACATGTTCTCTGCCTGTGTCCCCAGTCACAAAGTCTGGACCGAGCATCCAAGAGTTCAGCATCCAACCACTGTAGCAGAACACTGGAATGGGAGCTGAAGTCGTGAAAATGCAGTGATGAAGTGAATGAAGATATTTAAAAGATTTTATTTTAGAAATCTGTCTTGTCCTTTTGGCTTTTAAATAAGGGGAATGGTAGATGATTTACTCAGAGAAGTAACTTCATGTTTAGCCTCAATGGTGAAGCTGTCGCAATCACAAAGACCGTACCAAACCTGAAAAACACATATGGAACAAAAATTCCGTTATCACTTCCTCACAAACTGATCACCTCCTTGAAATAACAGCCACTTGTCTGAGAGCACCAGTAGGTTCATTTCTGAGGATGAAAGGAGAGACCAAAGGCCCTGGCTCACGGATTATTTTCCCTGCTGAGGTCTAGTCCAGTAAGAGCAATCCACTGTTATGGCAAGCTTTCATGGTGGACCTGTGTCTTGGAAACTGTGGCTTTTGGAGTGGCTTCTGGCTGACATTTTGTCATGGTGCTGCAGGTGGGAATAAAAGAGAAGTGGTTTAGGGAAATGGGAAAATCACTGAGGGGATAATTGTTTCTGTGACATCTGGCTGGTGGCCTCCTCTGAGGGCCAAAGTGAAGATGTGAGGAGGCACAGATCAGGGGGCCTGGATGCTCTAAAACTGAGACAGCCAGCAGTGATCCATACTGCTATGGTGGAAGGTGCAGAGGGACCATGGCTGACAGCAGATACCCACATATTGCTGGCTTTAAGTCCTTTCCTGTGCCCTGTTTTACATTCATTGAAAGGAAAACACATTTTATTAAAACATATTGACCTCTTTCCCTTTCCAAACAGGCTTTTTAATGTTACAGAAAAGCTCTGACCCCTTATTTTTAAAAGCAGGATTTTAACATAATTTTCCATCTTAATTTGGGGGGTGAGGGGGTGTGAAACACTCAGTAAACTTGGGGAGAAACCAGTTGGTCCTTTCTTCCCTTATGTGTAAAACTCATGAACTCCAAGTAACACAAGCACTGTGAGTGTCTTGCTGAATTGCTGTGCTTATTATACATGCAAACACCCCTCTGACATGAAGGACAAGGATAAAGTAGAGAATTTGGAGTCATATTTATCACTTGGATTATTAATAATAATAACATTTGGCATCTTTACATTTTCAAAATTCTGCATAAACATTAACTAAATGGTAGTTAAGTGCGCATAAATTATATTCACAGCCATTACCCTCTACTCACTGTGGGTCTGCACTGAAACGTGTGTGCTGCTCCTTGTTGGAAAATCTTTCCTGCTCATGTGAAGTATCAGTTTTTCCTGGAAGAACCAGACTGACCATTTTTCATTTTGTTTCATATGCACCCGAAGCCTTTTGTCCATATTATGGATTAATGGTCTGCAAAATTTTGGTTTATTGGGGTAAAATAAGTTGTTGATTTTACTTACAGGAGCATAAAAACAAAGAAAAATAAAGCAGAGAGCTCAGAAAGCAAAAAACTACTCCTTTTTTTTTTTTCTTCTTCTTCTTCTTTTTAAATCACATCGTAGTTTGATTCTTACTATGGCCATGCATTTTATGCTCTGTTTCCTGAATGTGGAGTCTGCTTCTGCTCCACCAAATACATTTGGATGCTGGATGCTCCTAGGGCTGCATGCCATGGACCAGTCTAGCCATTCAGAGCTACCTAATGTACTTGTGCCTATTTAAGTATTGCCAAGAGAGGTTCTCCTTGTGGTCCACTGCATAGGGACTCTTCAGCATCCTTCTGTGGCCCATTGTTTTCAAAGAAAATATCTATGCTTGCCTTATCCCTCTCCCCATTTTACAATTTTCTTTTCTGTAGCCACATTAGGTTGTATTGCAGTAATGCTTGCTTTTTTCTTTCTTCTTCTTCTTTTTTTTTTTTTTTTTTTTTTTTTTTTTTTAATGGCTTTGGTGCTTTTGTGCCATTTCAGTAGAACAGAAAGTGGGGAAGATTCTAGGAGCATCATGCCTCTCAGTAGCTATGGCAAGTCTATACCTGAAAACAATTTACTGTGTAACCCCATCAAAGAGGAGCAGAAATCACGGGAAATGTCAAACAGCAGCTTTCAGGCTGTATTGCATCTACGTAATCCAGGAGCAAGCAAATAATTCCACTGTCACTTAATTAAAAGTTTTAATACCTTATGTCTTTGACCTTGTTCTTTAGCTGAACACATAAAAGCAAAATGGGTTTCTGCCTTAATCTCACTTCGTGCTGTTGCCCTCTGATGAGAGAATCCTCCTGGTACATCTGAAGTGTCATTGAAGCGAAGGGAAGGGCTATGCACACTGCTTGCTCCTGTCTTCTGCACAGAGCCTACCTTGACAAAATTCTTCTTCCTATCTTTAGTCTTCTCCCTGGAGCACCTAGCACATCAGGACAAGAGGGATCTCAGCCCCACAGCTTCATTTGGGCCTGTTAACTGTAACTACTGATGTCGTTTACAAGGATAAACCCTTAAAGCCAGGCCAAGGCAGACAAAGAAAGAACTCTGGAGTAATTCCCTTTGGACAGTAGAGATTGGTGTTCAAGTTATTGAAAATCTGTGTAACTCATTTTCTCTTTTGTCATACTTAAAAAATCCATGAAGTTTGGCTGAGTGCAAACAATAAGCTTTTATAGTTGCTGCCCTTGTTCATAAATGTGTAATCTTCTGGGACCATCAGAAAAGCTTTGGTACAGCAAATTAAAAGTCTCTAAACTTTCCTGTGTCTCCTTGGACATTTCGTAGACCTGCAAATACCAAGCAGTAATCAATATAACGCCTCTCTAATACTTCAAGGCAAACTGGCAGCTCCCGAGTCGGAGAGCACAGCGCAGCTTTCTCACAGCTAGCCATGGCTCCTGCCAGGGTTGCAGAGGAACAGCATCCCTTGGCTGGCACAGTGAGGTCAGGAGGGGCCAGCTGGATACAGCTACGTGCTCCTATTTTGAAGGCTCTCAGTACAGTCTGTCCCATCATCAACCCCCTCATTTCAGCAGCACTGTCAGTGAGCCGTGCCCAAAGTCCACACTGATCTGTGGGTCACCGTGTTTTGTGATCTCCCGTTCCCTTCATGTGTCCATGTGTGCACTTTTCCCTAATGAGCCAATTATATTGCAGCCAGCAGGGTGAGTTGCATATTCCCTCTCTCCTCATTGTTTTAGCACAGTTTAACAGTACTCTCTTACTACATATTTTATTTTATCTCTGAGAGGCACTGTGTTATTTTTATTTGTGGCGAGGCATATGGTATTCAATTACAGAGCATTTGCTCTTTCATATCTTGTCAGTGAATAACCTTATCAGTTTAACAGCTTCAGCGAGGAATTTTCAGCACGGGCTGGAGAGGGTAAGAATTACGGGTGTATTTCTTTGCCTATTGCCAAACATTTGCATTCTCTTCCCACTTAGTGAGGATTACACCTGAGTCAAAATGACTTTGTAACTGCTGGCAAGCAGCAGCTCTGGGGTGGGGTGGCTGAAAGTTTAGTGTTTTCTACCACTGCCTAGCCCCTATCTTGTTATTCAAGCCATCACTGCTCCCTGTGAGTGGGGAATGGATTCCTGCAGTCACTCATGCAAATTCAATGTATGCAGCAATTTGGGTGGGCAGTGCTGCTGGCTGTTGCCCAGCTATGCTGAAGAAGCACCTATGGATGCTGCAAAGCACAGCTCTACCAGTGTCCAACTGTGTTCTAGCTACAGAAAAAGCTTGGGCAAACGGTGCCCAAGTGCTTCTGACCACTGGGTGCTCACTGGGATAAGGTGACAACCTGGTGCCTGCTCATTTATTGGAGCCAAATGGCCCAATGCTTTGCTGAGATGATGAGAAAAATGGAGGGAAGTTTTGTCTGCAAAGAATTTCCTGTAACTTCAGTTCATATCTAATGGCTGCTTATTTTTATAATAAGGAGTGCTCTTTTCTCAAGCGTGGCCTGTTCCAAAGCCCATTTAAATCAACATTAAAGCTTGCCACTGACCTAGTGGCCTTTGGATCAGACCCATAGCCTCCTTATCTACTGCCATATTACTGCCACACCTTTACCTTAGGTCTTGATTTCTGTGCAGCTCTTTAGGTCAAGCTCTATCTCATTGATGTGCCTGGGCTTAAATTGATTCAGAGAGAAACTGACTGTTCTTTTAAAGAGGTGGTCATTTTTCTTAAGCGGCTTCTATTTTTAGATAAAACTCCTTGAGGCAGCAGGCAGCCTTGGTGCCTGGCTGGCAGGAGCTGTGGTGTGCTTTTTGACAAACTCCTTTGAGGCACACCACATGGCAGCTGGAATTGTACCCAAGGATACCCCACCACTTCCATCAGCAGACTGGTATCTGGAAAAACATCAGATTTTTTCATTCTAGAATTGAAGAAAGAAATAACAGGGTTCAAACTTGATTTAAGTTTTCAGTTGGGTAGGTCCTAAAAATGTGGCCTGTCTTCCTGAAAATCCTAGAAGTGCGTCTTTTTTGTTTCCAATGGAGACTTTGCTTGAATGAAAAATTTAGACTGGTTGTCTTAAACACTGTGTGTAATTACAAGATTGTGTTACCTGTTTGGGCAGACTTCTTTAGCATCTTTTCTGGAGATTGTATGCCTAGCTGCTGGAATCCTAAGCATGCCCTCTGCCAAGGATGAGCTCTACAGAAAAAGCATTGCAATTAATTTCTTCCTTTCTTCTCTATTCCAGCTTCTCTCTCTCTCTATTTTTTTTTTTTGATTTTTTTTTTTTTTTTTTTTTTTTTTTTTTGTCTGTAAGCACTGTTGGGTGTGGAAGCACTCAGTTGAATGTAGTACAAGTACAAGTGATGAGTAAGGGAGTCTCCCTAGTCACAAAAAATATTTTGCAGTGCAAAACTGAGACCTAATTCTTCTTGCACAACCCCTGTGCTGTGAGGCAGCTGTAGGGTCAGGGACAGGTGTGGGGCCTTGATATGGTCACGTGGTAGGACAAGCTTGGTTCTCAAAGGCCAATTAATTTAAAATTGAGAAACTATTGGACTCAGTGCTTATGGCAGAATTATAATTTGCTTTGCTTTTGCTGAAAACCAATAATTTCTCTGGTGTCAGGGAGGATTAAACAGCTGTATTCACAATCATGCTTAAGAAATGCAATATTTTGTCCTTTGGCCAAAACCCAGAGGACTCTAATGGGGGCTAAGGAGTAACATCTAATCAAGGCCAACTCTTCAGTAGATGTCCACAGCAACATTTCATGTCCAAAATATTTGCTAATGGCCATTGACAGGGACAAGACACCTACCTGTACTCTTTTTTTTTTTTTTTTAATTGCTTGTTTAATTAGTCTAAATAAAGAAGAATCAAAGAAAAACTAGCAGAGTGAAGACTTATGCTGGTGACAGATTTCTGTGAGCAGCTGACCTTGTGAGATGGAGTAATAGCTTCAAGTGCCTGTATGATACCAATGAGTTGGGGCTGTTTAGTTGGGCAGTGCTATCACTTGATTATTCTGTGAGAAATTTCAGAAATACAGCCGCTTTATGAGCCCAACTTCTATGATGATAAATTTCCAAAAGCAAAAATGTGAATTTAAATTATTCGTATTCATGTGAGCGTGGTAGAGATTTTTGGAATTGCTGCGGCAAGTTATGGATGATGCATGAAATGAAAAAATCCCTGCCCAGTGCACAAGGAATACAAAAAGGGTTCTGCAGCCAGCACTGTGCTGCACTGTGCTATGGGTTGTTTGCTCTCTGGGGAGAGGGGCTTGCATTTTTTGAAAAGCAGCCAGCCTTCAGCACATGCACAAAAGTAAACAAAAGACAGAATGAAAGAAGGAAGGAAGAGAAATACCCCCTCACACCAAGGAGCACCTATGGTGTAAGACTGGCGCTTTGTTTCCTACATCTGCCTTTCCACTTTTTCAGCACCCCTGAGCTGCCAAGTTCTGCCTGTGTGGGGCAGATTCTCCTCACCTCAGGTCAGCTTTTCATAAATACATAACTTTGTGTTGCAGAAAGAATGGGGCAAAACCTGAAGTCTGTCTTGTGTATCTCTCCCTGGCCCAAGGATGGCATGAGACTAATAGAAAAAAAAAGTCTTGTCTGGGGTAACATGATCACATCCATAGTGCCTCACATGAAATAGTGTCTCACATGCTTCTAATCTGAAGCTGATCATGTAAAACAGTGGGTATCCACAGAAACCCTGAAAAATATCTACAGATAATTTTTTCTAAATTTAATTCTAGCATTAGGATTTGCCCAGTCTTCTAGTCTGCAGGAAACTAGGGTGATTGTTCTTTCTGGGACTGCACTCAGCATTACTGTCTTCCAGATCTGAATCTTCAGTCATTTATTTAAGTGTTTGAACTCTTAAGTTAAATAGATTATATCTGCAAACACTGAATGTGATATGACTTTATCTTCCAAATTTAACGTATTTTCTAATTGTCTAATGAGCTCTTATATGCATCCATGTATTGTTATCTGAATACTAGTACGTGCAATATATCCCTAACTCATTCCAATATGTTAGAGCATCTTCTGGTGTTCTTTAATATCTGCTGCATTGTGCTTATTCAGTAATTTTTACACAATCTTAAGACATCTGTGTTTTCTGTTTCAGACAGACCCTGTATGTGCCTTCCTATCCCACACCTTCATATCTTACTGTGATATAAAGAGATAGTGAAAGCAGATGATCATTTTATGTCCCTTCTGACTGGAACTATTCTATTCTGTCCTATTTTAGTGTGTGGCCACCATGACATCAAATATCATTTAGATTTTGCTTTTAGTGCTGAGTACTTGGTACAAATGATGTGTGTGGTGTTTGCTCTCTGTTCCTGAACGTCAACATGTGTTTTCAGAACGTGCTAATTCTTTTTTAATCTTGCAATGCAGTTTGTTGAAAGCCTCCTGCTGTGTAAATAGATTAAGACACCTGACCAAAACCTCTGTTTTATCTTAACCTTTGCCTTCACTGTACCTTTGATTTCCAGTATCCTGTTTATTAAAATACTTTCAGGTTTTTTCTCCCTCCCTCTTGTATGTTGAGCCCAGGATGACTCATTTAGGGAAGGGTTGCTGCCTCCTCAACACTCACACCAATTTGCTGAACACAAGGGTGTGTTTCCACGCTTAGGTCAAATAGACATGGTCATTTCTCATCTAACAAAAAGAATTAACAGACCTCATTTGTGTTTTGATGGGCATTAATGGGCATTATCATCCTAGTCTTAAAACCCCAGCTTCTCCGTATCTTGAGCTAGAGGGGTACTGTTGAGATTTTAATGAATAGAAAAAAACATCGTGTTACAAACATAAGAGTGTAGTCAGGCTACATGGGTAGCAAGCAGCTACCCACATATTGCATTTTAAATTGATTGCACATTGTTCTTGCTAATGTTTTATTTTAGAAAAAAAACCCCAGATTTTAGTAGCTCTGCAAATGTTCAGGCCCTTTCCCACAACTTTGCTTTGACCTGTCTTTTCTGTCACAATGTTCTGTCTTAGTCCATCTGCTCAAGCTTCCTATCTCTGTAGATCAAGTGCACTTCTCTGATTAGTGATGCTGTCTGGCAATTAGTTTTATAGACTGTTCTGGCACAGCATGCAGTAATGTGGTTCTATTAACCCATGTAAAAGGTTTCTGAAGCTGTTAGAGCAAGGGAGACAGACCAGTAGGTCAAAAGCAGCACCTCATCCCTATTGCACCATGATCTGCTAAGTCTGCCAGCTTTAGACAACTTCTTTCCCTTCACTAAAAATCATAGCTTATGCTTTTCTGTTGATGTTTCAGGGTGAGGTTTCATACCAGTGTCTGTTGACTTGTGTTTCCTTGGAAATCAGCCTGCTAGGTATGGATGTGTCATGGGCAGAGATCTTTGGGGCTGGAAGTGCTGGGGAAGGTGCTGCCCTCACCTTGGCAGGTGGTGGCACCGAGCACCTCCCTGGTGTCTGCAGGGTGGGCTGAGCCACGCCTGTGGCTTGGTCTGCTCAGCCAGTGCAGACACACTGCTGTGTGTTTGGAGAAGTGGGCACCAACTCTGATGGCACCCTCCACACTTTCTCTGCTCTGGCCAGGTCCTACCAGCTGTGTCCAAATGTGAAGAGCTCAACTGGGCTAATTTGCTTCATGTTTGCTGGTGGTTTCTCATGCTACTGCTGGTCATGTGACACCAGGCAGGGCTCTATCATGTGGCACAGCTGGCGTTGGCTCTGTGGCTGCCGCCCTCCTTCACATCCTGTAAAAGCTCTCTGTCCTCTCTTGGCACCTTCCAGAGGGTGGGCCCAGCACTTCTGCTGGCAAAGCAGTCACACCACAGCAGCATCCATGTTTACATGGGTCTCCCCAGTAAATGTATCCTTATATTCTGTGCCCTGTAACTGCTTATTTAGAAAGGGAAAAATATCCCCTGAAGATGTTTTTGGACCCATTTTCTGTAATAGTAAGTTGCCTGTAGCTCTGCCCACCACGCTCAGCATGGCTTGCATTGTGTTCTCAAAGCACTCAGAGCTCTTGAGGATTATTCAAGAGTGCAGTCATCTCATAGCAATGCATTTTTATAGACTGTTGAAAACCCCAGCCATGAAATAGTTAATAAAAAAGTCTCCAATTAAAAACTGAATATATTTCACAAAAAGTTATATTTGTTCTTCTTAGTGAGAAGAAAAAAAAAAAATAAGCAATTCAAGTAATTCTGAAGTTCCATTCCTTCATTCATTAGGAGACTTAGCTTGGAAAATCCTAATTAAAAGTAACATTCTGTGTTAATGAAAATGTTCAAATTTTTTACCTTATGAAGTTAGTTAATTTTTTTCCATAGCATCTGGGAAAAAGAGGTCTCCTTAATGGCTTTGTTCCAGTTTATATTATTTGATTGCAAAATTTGTGAGACAAAAGAGAGCTAAACTCATTCTGTGGTGCCCTCCAGTTAACTGCTCAGTTGAAAAATGACCTTCATAACTAAGTCCCTTGCCTTTTCATCGATATCAGGGAGTTACAACTCTAACCTACAGTTGAGAAGGTGGCTTCAGTCTGGTAAACCGTCAGAAATTGCATGAGCACCCCGTGGAGTGTAGATATTTATAGATATCTAAGAGGACTAGAGATAACTAAATAATTTGAATCTGAATTCTCAAACTGCCTGGGGCTTCTCTGCTGGCTTTCAAATCCAGCATCCTCTTGCATGACTTTTAGTCACTAAAAGCAGAGGTTTATTTCACTACCTAATAATTCTGCATCAGACACAACAATATTGCGAGTCAAAGATCACAGGAGGTGCACATAGGTTCCTACCATGGTACAACAGTGAGAAAGACAGCACTTTTTAGATGTCTTTAAATCAGCTGCACTGTATATGAGGTTATGTTAACTGTGAAACATTCATTTATGCAGCCTTAAGATTCAATGCAGAGCTCTCTGCTGGTGTAAATCAGGGTGACTGTAAGTCAGTCATGCTGAGCTGAGATATGCTCACGGAGAGCCCGACCATTAAGGAATTTTGCACCTTTGGTTTTGTTGCCTTCATTTTGCCACTAATCTATCTCTGTAGGGTTGGATTTTAATATTCCAAATCTCTTCATAGGCAGAAATCACTATAAAAATCTTTACGTTCTTACAGAAATAGAGATTGAGAGTGTAAAAATATTTTGGACTTGCTCCAAAGAATGGAAAAATATTTATTAGAGTATCAGTGAATCAGAGCAGCGCATGGGTAGGAAGGTCCTCAAGAGGTCCAACAGTCTCTGCTCCTACGTGGAGCATGTCTGGTGAGAGCAGGTTCTTCAGAGCCGTGTCCAGTGGGGTTTTCACTGTCTCCAAGGACAGACACTCCACAGTGCCTCTGCACCACCTGCTCCTGTGGTTTCCACCTTGACAGTGACAAAGCTTTTCCAAACATCCAGTGGAGTTTTCCCAGGTTGTAGCTCGTATCTGTAGCCCCTTGCATCATTGCCATGCAGTTCCAAGGAGAGTCTGACTCCATTTTTTTTGTACAATGTATTAGGTTGCTGTAGAGAAATAACATCTCTGTTTCATTTTCTTGATTCTTTGAAGTGAGCAAACCCAATTGCTTCAGCTGCTCCTCACCTTACGTTTTCCCAGCTCTCCTCATACTGGTGGCCTCTACTTTACTTGCTCCAATAAATCAGGGTCTTTATTTTCAGTGCAGTGGAGCCCAGGACTGGACACCAGACTCCAGGTAGAGCCTTGACAGTGCTGGCTGAGAGGGGAATCATCACCTCCCTGGTCCTGCTGGCTACATCCCTGTAGATATAGGCCAGTGCAGAGCTGGCTGCAAGTGCAGCTCTGTGGGCCACCAGCTGTGTTGGGTGCAAGGAATGCTGCTCACTTCTCTCTGCAGGCTGTCCACCAGGCCTTCAGCTACTTTTTCTGAAAAGTGTATTCATTTCTATCCCTTTGGCCCCCAGCCTGCACTGCTTCATGGGATTCTTCCATCCTAGCTGCAGGAATACTTGGTGTTTGGTACTGATTCCAGTAAACTGTACTACTTTGAACTAAGAGCTATTGTTGGAGGTGCTTATACTTAGGAGAGTCAAAAAGCCCTCTTCAGCCCTTTCTGCCAGTGTTGAGGGTCTGCTAATATTTAAAAGTGAGCACCTTTCTGCCATACTTTCTGCTTATTATTTGCTTTTTCCTGGTACTTTGGTGGTCAGCTTTTACCCACACCACTGCCTGTAAAAATGAAGTGCTGCACTGGCACACTCAGATTTTCAAACAGGACATGCACATCAAACTGTGGGTCAGAGAAATACATCTGCAGATCAGGCTTCAGATGCAAAGTGTTGGGAATGCACTGGAGACTCCTCTCCATCGACCTACACAGGGAAAGAATTACACTATAAAACTGAGACTCATTTAAAGTAATGATCAAATCTGAGGAAATGGCAATCTGTATGCAGACACTCCACCAGCTGAAAAGGAGCTAAATTCATGTGTGAATTATTTGCTGCCAATTATTCTCTCAGCTCTAATATTGAGTTTTAAATATTTAGTTAGATCCACTTCCAACCTAGAATTTTGGTTTTCATTTAACATAATGATTGACTATATATATGTACGTATACACGACATATGTTATTCCATTACACCTCCTTTGAATGCACTTGAATAGTAACGTGAACGACCTTCCTTTTTGGTAGGTTTTTGGACAAGGTGTAAGACTTTTCTCAGTGGGTTTTGGCAGTTGTCTGAGTACCTCTTTGATCTGAAAGTGACCCTGCCGTGTTGAAATGTAGGCTTGGCTAACTTCATGGCAGGACTCTTGGAGAATTACAAGATGGCTGTAAAGATGCACTAACCCTTTTCAGGGCCTAAATTAAGCTTTAAATCAAAGCTAACTAGAATGCCACCAAAGCTTTTCCATTAAGACTGGCTTACACACCCTTGCACTGTGATGTACAGAAAACATCATAAATTTTGAACCCAGACTGAAACCCTGAAGCTCTTGTCTTTACTTCAAAGTTCATGAAATGCTTCTTCACTACCAGTGAGCAAGCCAGTGTTTGTGTGAATTGCTTTTTGAGTGTGAAGGCAGGTGCTGACCTAGAAGGCAGTTGGCACTGGACAATTATCACCAGAAACTGAATCTCAGTTCTAATCTAGCATTTTAGTTATCAGAGTACAGGAAGTGCCATCATTTTAAGGCAAAAAAAAAAAAAACCCTGCAAGCATTCAAGGGGTGACTTTCTTTTAGAATAAACTCTTCTTTGTGATTGACACACACACAGTGTGGCACCTCGAGGACAGGCCATCACAATTTATATATTGTTGTACCTAAAAGCAAGGATTTTTATGATTTGTAGACCAAATATGTGGAAAAAATAGATTTTTTTTTTTCTTCAGTCTATTTTATTCTTCACTGAAGGTAGTGAGTGGTGTGGAGCTTCACAAGCAATGAAGTAAGACCAATCTGTCTCCTGAACATAAAGATTTCTCACCGAGAGGGTGGTTGGGCACAGGAACAGCTCCCCAGGGCAGTGGTCACAGCACCCGACAAAGCTCAAAAAGTGTTTGGAAAATGCTCTCTGGCACGTGGTGTAACTTCTGGGGGTGTCCTGTGCAGGGCCAGGAGCTGGACTCCATGATCCTTGTGAGTCCCTTCCAACTCAGCTTACTCTGTGATTCTGTGATAAGATCTGCCTAGTCATAAATCAGCACTTGAGCAGTGTGTGAGAAGGGAGGAAGGTTTACAGCTATTAGCAGCCTGGGGCAGTATCTTCATGTGAACTTTGGCACCAGATCACAGTGGCTTTTCAGAATGAAACTGGTCAAGGAGATGAGAAGGGAGTCAGAGATGGCATTTGCAGGGGAAGGGAGAGTGATTTCAGCCAGGCCCCCAAGCAAGATGGGGAGGATAGGGCAGCACAACTGAGTTCCCTGCTCCCAGAGGATAAGGGGGCCTGACTAACTTGTGAAAATGCTTATCAATAACTGCTCAGGCTGAGTTTTGATGCAGAATTCCCTGGAGCTCCAAGCACTCCCATTCAGAAACGTGGGTGTTATAGCATCATTGTGAAATACCATGGTGCAACAGTCCATCATACTGCCAATGGCTGGCTTTAAAGCTAGGGCAGGAGAGGAAAGAATTGCTAACACTCCAAGGAACAGCTTGTCAGCTTGAGGGCCTTGTGAGTGCCAGCTGGATTCAAGTTCAAGTCTGGATTTGATCCACTAATGAAACATCATCCTCCAGAAACTACTGGCTGAAGGTGGCAGACCTCTGGAGACCTGCTGGGTTGATTGGAAAGTTGACTCTCTTTTAACCATATGCTCATGTGTATGTCAGCTATGAAAATGAGTCAGGTTTTCAAGTTTTCAATTAAAAAAAAAAAAATTAGGAAAAGCATTGGCAAAATAGCTGCAATTTTCCCTCCCCATTGCCATCCCGTTAGTGTAATGGAAACAGTTTTGTTGATTTGAACGGGCTCTAGGGCTTTAATCCCATCTTGGCTTTGCCTAAGTCAATGTATTGCCCCCTGTGGCTCCTGCATCTAGTGAAATTTTTAAGAGTGGAAGAATGTGACATTTTAAGAAAAAAGGCTGATGGGATCTATGAATTTTCTGAAAAGTCTGGGGTCAGTTCCTGTATGATGACAGTTCTGGGCTAAAGCAGACATAATACTTTTGCCTTCCAGCTGGGGGAAAGAAGGATTTCCATTGAAGAGACATAGTTCAAAATCCATTACTCTGTCCCTAATGTAATACAGAAGCTTGTCTCAGCAGCAGCTAGGGAATAGAGGAAGAGTTTTCCCCCGGAACTCACAGGGCAGTGAGAGCGTGCATTAGGTAGCCTCCAGAAGATCCCTTCTACAGCAGACTTGCAAATGGATGCACCCTTTCCACTCTCAGTTCTCCACTCTTCGCTCATATATTTAAGTAATTATTTTTTAGAGCTCTGGGAAACCTTTATCAATTACCTCTATCAGAACCTGTTCTATTAGCTGAGAAACTTTCTACCATTATAGCAGCTTTTCACCACTTTCTATTTCATTAGCATTCATTTTCTTTAGACATATGACAGACTACCCACTGGAAATGTAGGCATCTGGGAACATAAAGCTAAAAACTGAGGTTTGCTTCAGTGCTTGCCAGCCCACAGAATTTTATTACCTAACCTACCTCTACCTAAATCACAGAAAAATGACAAACCTTTTGATGCATGTAAAAACCCCCACACCCCGAAACAGAGTTAAACTGCAAGCTTGACTGATGCAAACTGACATAAAGCATCACAATGGCGTGCATTAGAGACAGATGTTTTCTCCAACTCCAGTTTAGTTGTATTTTGGCAGAGTGCACTACTGATTGGTTAAACGTAGCTCTTGTAAAAAGATTTGGGTCTACAGTTCAAACTCAAATGTCTGTGAGTAATGGGTGAGCTAATGGCATTATTCTCACAGGTGGAAATGGGGAATGCAAATTTTAGGAGTAGCACATCTGTTCTCTTGGCTAATCGGGTATGAGTTCTACAGGAATGACCGCATTAGCAACCTTGGAGTCATAACTGGAGGGACACAAATCAACAGGGCTGTGTGTGCTAATGTTGAGGAATTTGGAAATCCGAGCCGCAGATTCACACAGACCTAGCTTCTGCTTGTGGAAATTCTGTTACAAGATCCCAGGACCAAAAGTTTCTCAGATGAAGGACTGTGGTGGGAGGCAGTCATGGTCCCACTGTCAGACAATGCAAAAGGAAAGAGGTTTGGTGTGGTTTTGGTAGAAAGTGGTCCAAGCAAGAGTGAGATGCATTCCTATAGCTGAGTGACTCAAGTGGCTCTTGCTTCCCGTGTAAGAAATCCCCATGAAAGGAAGTCACTAAGTCATTAGTTGACTTGTGGGAGAAAATCACAGATATTGCTTTTGTTCATGCTATTCATCAAGCAAATAATCAGTCTGGGGAATTTTTGTATTAATGTCTTGTTACCTAATTAGGCAAGGGAGAAGAGGAAACACAGCAGAGTGATTGACCCCAGATCGCTGTCAGTAAGGTTGAGACTTCAAGCTTGCTGGCTAGATGGATGAAATGGCCTGTCCCCATACTGCTCCATTAGTAGAGATATATGGACATCCCTGGTGGTTGGTTGTCAGCTCTTTTGGTTTTCTTTCTCTTGCAAAAACCCAGATGGGAAACAAAAGTAGAAGTTGCATGGTCTCATATTAACTTGAAGTCTTGTGTTCTGTGAACATGGTACAGGATGTCAAGAGGGTGTTATTTGTCAGCTGTGCACCCTAGACATTCCCTCTCACACATGGGTGGAAATTGCATTGCCTCAATGCAAACACTTCAGAAATCATCTCAGATGTCAGTCTTGGATGTGTTTTGTTTAGAGCACCTTACCCTGATGAAGTACAGGGACATTCGGAGTGTAGTGTCTGATACCAGCCCTTTAGGGCAACAACCTAGCACCACACTCTGTATCTAAAGCAAGCCTATGCAAAGCTATTAACCCAAAACCTGGCAATTTGTCAATAGTTTAATACACCTGGAGTGATGTCCCTGACACTCCTTTAGCACATGCTGTTTTCAATAGTACTAACTTCTTATGATTAACACCCAGATTTATTTACCCAATACATTTTGTATCTATTCATCAGAACTTCATACATTACAATTTCACAAAGACACACCCACACAACTTTATGGTACTGCATTGCATAGAATGTTTTAATTTTCCAGTTGTTAGCATATTCTTTTGTCCATAGCTTTGTTGTTGTCCTACATGACCCATTCAGGTGATTTACTCCTGTTCACAAAGAGAACTGTAGCTCCTATGAGCAACTCTTTAGCTTTCCATAGGAGGACACTGCCTAGCTCTTTTATCAAGCCTCATCCATGGCTGTCCAGCCGGTCTTGCAGAGAGCTCTAAGCTTGTTAAAACCCTGTGAATACTAATGGATGTGTTAGCTGGTGCTATACTCAGCTTTCTGGTGGAAATCTAAACCCGTTTCCTGTTTAGTTTTGCATGGCATACTGAGGGAAAAATGTCCTGAAGTTCTTTTTGTCTTAATTGTATCCCTTCAGTTGGCTAGCATTTTATTCTGCAGATGCCCAAGCTGTCATTTGCATGACATACTATGCAGATGCATCAGTATCTTGTTTCAGGTAGCCCTAGATCAAATAAATTGAACTTAATTAGCATTAGAACTTCTAATTCAGGAGACTACATCAGACACTTAAATCTGTTGCAATTCAGGAATGCACAGATGATTTAGCAAATGATAAAAGGAAGCATGTCCTCTTATAACAGGACATTCTTTCTGAACTGGCCCTGATAAAGTATCTTTTCACATGTTGTTCTACCCATGTGACAAACCCGAATTTTGTACGCAGTAACATCATTTGCAGGATAAGATCTTTTTTTAATATCTTTTTAATTCTGTTTCTGAAAAATGTCTTTATTAACCTCTAGTTAGTAAGGAATAATAACTCTGGTCTGTTGCTCTTCTGCAAAGGTTCACACCTGATAACTTTGGAAGTAATGCAATGTGCTAGACAGAATGATAGAAGTCTGGTTTTAACTATTCATCTAATAGTTTTTGGACACCTGTATTTAAACCACCATTTATGCCATGTTCCTCACTAGGTTGTTTAGATATGACATGTGATACTAAAAAATTTTGCACACCTTTGTCAAACTTTACAAGGGAACAGAATGTCCCCCATCCAGAGAGCCTCTTTATCCCAAGCCCCAGACAATGCAGTGAAATCTGAACATCACAGCCATTAAAATCTATAGGAAGTGACTATATAGCAAGAGGGTCAATTATAAAATAGCCACAAGAAGCTGTGGAAGAACATTCCCTTACCTAATGTTTGGGCCACTCCCATTACTGGAAAACTAAAATGGCAGAGAAATTCAATGGCAATACAGTCAAAGTAATGCTCACTGGAAAATGGGAGCCCTGACAATATCTACACAGCAAACTGCCTTAGATTAAGCAAGGGCAAATGAGTTTTTACTACTCAGAGGAAATAGTGAGTTGCAGTGATTATCTCTCTAAAAATAGCTAGTTATTGCTCAGCAGCAGCTGGGAAAGCAAGGAGAATTTTCCAAATTATTAAGCAAAGAGAGAAAACAGGGGAGAAAATATTTATCCCATTGCATAAATTAGTGGCACGGCCGCGTTTCAGAGCAGTTTTCCTCACCCGTCTCAAAGGGATGCAAGTGGAAGCCAGCAGAGTGCGTGCAGCCCTGCATCCCACCGCTCCCTGCTCCCCACATGCCTGTATGGACACATAATTGTCAAATGGCTGCCCCACGGGGCCTGCAAATTGTTGTGAGCTCCACTGCTTGGAAAGCAGGTGAGATGCCTCCAGTCAGCAGCTCGACAGCAGCCAACATCAGTGTGGGGGTGGCTTTGGTGCAGGAAGGACATCCCGGCCTCCGCAGGCTGCCTCAGAGTGTCCCATGGGCCTGGATGTCTGTCCCTGGGGATGGCAGCAGCTCCACTGCCTGCAAGAATTCCGTGGGAAATGGAGAGGCACAGCCTTGCACAGAAACGCCATACCTTCCATCAGTTGCTCCTGGAGACAGTGACTATCCCAATGGATGCTATAGAGTAAGGAGGTACTTACCTCCTGTAAGTACTTCCTTCTATGCAGTGCCAAGACTCTGTCTCACTCAGGGACCCATTCCCTTGTTTCATATCCTAACCCTCCATTTTGAGCAGGAATGGAGATGGGCCTGAATAGGCTGCAGGTTTGTTTAAAAATACTTGACCTGGATTTAAGGTCTGGCTCAGAAACGTGCTTGAATTTTTGGTTTTAAGAAACTGAGATGGCATAACATAATTCTGGTATCATTTCCTAAGAGCTGGCCACCATGAGAGAGAGGATACGGTGTTAATTGGATTTGCTGTTTGAACTAACATGGCAGTTCTTCTGCCTTTAGCAACAAAGGAGGAATCAGCTTCTTAGATTTCCACTGCATGTTTATACAGCCTGTTGGCATTTTCTTCATCATCCGCTGTCCCATGCTTTTGTTTCAAAAGGAGGGCAGGGCTGTGGTTATAGATACGCAGGAATCTGCACATCTGTGATCTCTCAGAAGGTTTATGATGTCATGCGGCAGTGTGTGGCTTCGGTTTAGTCATCTGTGTCTTGACCCAGTCCCTGAAAAATTGATGGGAGTCTTCTCTGTGATATGAAAAAGCCTAGCTCTTTGGCCTGCTTCAAAGCAGTGGGAGTTATTCCATCCATCTCAAATGGATATGGCCTGCAACTTCAAACTGGGCAATGGTAGCTCTTAAACACTTTGCAATGATGTTGTGAGGCTTAATTAATTGAAAGGAATTAATGGAAAGGAATTTAAATGGAAGGGGAGATCTAAGTGAATAATTTGATTGTGTGGAAGTATCTTTTAGTGCAATTTTGAACTAAAAGGGTCTGAAATGTATTCCTGCTCCTGAAAAATGCTGAAGGGTTAAAATGACCTAATTCAACATCAACGAATACACTCCAATATATATTAAAGCAAGTAGATTATTTTTTAAACAGTGCTATCCTGCTAAGTGATGCACTGTGCTCAATGATAGACTGGTTAAAGCTGTAAATGTCATTGTTAAAATGAGTATCTTTAACAGCTAATATCTATTGAAATGAAGCACTTAGGCACCAGAAAAGACAGTTTTAAACTGTTAGGTTTCCTAAATTATTTTTGTACAATCAAAATGAGACTCTTAGGGATTAGGTGGCAGATTCGGTTAACATATATTACTTTTCTGGATGAAAGATGTACCATCAAATCTTGCTTAAAAATACAGATGAGCTGCGACTGCTATGCTTCAGGTGATCCAGCATGTGTTTTTTAAAATATATTTTATATCAATTGATTGTGATTTGCATTAGAAGTGATAAGGACTTCACCTGCTGCTACCATGATTTGAGTAAAGGTAGATTAGGGCTTGGGTTCACAATTTGGATTGTTCCTTTGATGAGCAGACAAAGGGATTTTATCCTTTTTATAGCTCAATTTTCTTACAACAACATCTTGGTACACAGCTACAGCAGGTGTTGTAAAGGATTAAACCCAGCACGTGGGAAAAACGCTTTTCAAAGCAAGCATGTTCATGTAGTAAAAATGAGGAATAAGTAGGTGCACACCAGTGCATGTAGGTGCAGAGGGAAAGTGAGCTGTAAAGAAGCAGGTTCCAGTGTATTTGAATTAAAACTCTCCGACTGGCTTGTCACCACATGTTTGCTGTAATTCATCTGAAACTGCAGATTGTACCGTAGGTCTATGTGTTACCTTGCACTTGGAAAGTTGAGCATTTATCTTGAAAAACAGAGATGTTACTACTTCTTTTTCTTTCCTTCTCTGTTATTAAACACCCATAGGTGAGGTATGCAGCATTTGTTCTCCCTCATGAAGATGAGAGAATACTTCATATATACTCCTTGAGTAATTTCTTAGTTCACCAGACACCAAAAAGCTTACTTTGAGACACATCAACTCTTAAGAATTTTATGGAAAGCTTTTCTGCATGGGTTGATTGCAAATCCTTAAACCATTCCTTGGATGTGATGCCATATGTTGCAGGACCAATCCTTCAGTGCATCCATTTTGTCCACTTTGTTTTTTATTGTAATCTTCCTCTTTTGGTGCGTGTGTCAGCTACTGCTATTTCGTCTTTTGGTACAGATAGAGGGTGTCACCAGAAAAAAAAAAAAAAAAGAAAAAAGAGGTGTTCTGCTTTATTGCCGTAAAGAATTCTTTGTTTTCATGAATTCTTTGGGTTTTAGTGAGGGTTTTTTTTGTTTTCAAAGACAACCTAACAACAACTTACTTTGTTCAGTAGAACCTTAGCAAAGGGTGAGTGCCAGAACAGAACTGGTGTCCTGCTCTTTCCAACAGCAGCTCTTTGTCTCCCAATGTTGTACACACATGCTAAGAGAGGTTATTCTTGTTTTGGAGTGAAGTGATCCAGAATTTTCTTTTGTGCATCTTTCTCCCTAGGATTGTGTTGGTGCCAGCAATTTGAGTAGGTAACATCTTGACATTGAGAATGAGATTTTAGAGAGCAGCAGTAAATGATAGCAAGGTTAGCTTAACCCAAATTTGTTCTAGCTCTTGTTTTCCATAAAAATCTCATTTATAACCTTCTTAAACAGTTGCATGCCAGATGATGGGTAACTGCTTTGTCGCATTCTGCCAAAGACCAGTGCAAAGAGCCTCTGATGTTCTTTGAATGTAGCTCTGCTGAAAGGAAGGAATCCAACCTTCTGCAGTGACTTTTCATAGGAACAAGCTAAACAACAATATATAAACCAAGAAATTTCTGCCACAGAGATGTTAAATATATTTGTGGTTACTATTTCATAGTAAAAATTAATTATTTCAGGAAAATGTGACAAAGCATGGGAGCAACTCACAGCACTGTTGCGCTTTTTTTCTGGCGTATGAAAACTGGAGAACCGAAAATGTCAGGTTGTGTCTCTCCATGCATAGAAAGACAAGGTTGTTTGCAGAATTAAAAATAACTGCCAGCATAGCAGTGGCACTTTTGGGTGTCTCCATAAAAATGAACATAGTGACAGTGTATTACACTAATTTGAATTGTAAGAATAAATTATTTTCCTATAAATACTGCATCAAATGATACATTTAGACACAACTTGGCAGTATTTAGATCTCTGAATAAGTGGCAGCCCACATTGCAGTTTCTTTAAAGCACCCATTTTAGTATGTCAGAATAAGTTTTCTGGCTAATATAAAATTATTTGTATTTCACAGCCTTAATTGATGCTTTTAATTACTCTTCATATAGTTTAATAGTTTTCATATAGAAACCCGCTTTCTGTGCAGTAAGCCGAATCTCCACTCTGCAGCAAAACTTGCTTGGGTCAGGTTTTTGCCAGGCTCTGTGTACCAGCCCCAAACATTAAATTATGTTGGCACTCTTACAGTAATCAAGGGAATAATTGTGAAGGCGAAGTTTGTTGTAAGAAAACCAAATTACGAGGGGAAAACAACATCACTTAAGAGAAATATTTAGCATGAACTAATCTTTTTGGTCTTTGTCCTCCTACAGTAAGGACTGTTTAACCGTGGAGTATAATTACTTAAAACATACTGTAGTTTATCCTGTGTAGATTAGTCTTCTGCTTTCTTAGAATGCTAAAAGGCCAATCTTCAAAGAATAAGCAAATTAAAGCTCTGTCTTGCTGTTTGCAATGCTGGGGTCAGATTACTGATATCTACCAGCTTTAATGCGAAGCAGCCATGAACCCCATTTAGTTAATCCAAGTGTTAATGTCTATTCAAATTTACATGAGTCTTTCCAGTGCCTCTTGTGGTTGCTCATCAGGCTGTTGCAGAGTCAGGTATCTCCCCTGTGCCAGCTCCCTTTACTCACCAAAAAATCCCTGTGGGGGACTTCATCAGGAACGGGACTGGTCCTGCTGAACCATCACAGTACTAGCTGGGTGTATCTTATTTAATGATATTGCAGTTCCAGTGGGAGCTCAAGTTTCTTTAGGCCTTCTGCACAGTGGTGAGGCCAAAATTGCCCTCCTGAAGTGTAATAGAGGGTGGATAGGATTTGAGTGCTGTGGAGGGGCTCGATAGGCTGGAGCCCATGGGTATTTGTGTGGATGACTTTGTTTCTACTTCCTTCACAGAGGTTCCCCACACCTCCTTTTCACTGGCATGTCACAGGTATTTCCTCTCTTTCCCTTCTGTTACTTCTCTGCTCCATGACAAACAGACTGAACTCACCCTATCTGAGGGAGAAAAATGTTTTTTTAAAGTGAGTTCTTCCCACAGAGCTAGGGTTACCCTTAGGTCCTGCTGGTATCAGAGTGTAAAATTCCACACCCCGCCCCCCCTCCACCTTGGTAAGATAGTTGAGACCTTTCAGGCTGTCTCATATGAGTTTTCTGCCAACCATTGGAGTCAACCCAAGCTGGGAGGTGTCCATGCACTTTGCAGTTGTCAACCTTTTGGGATTTTTATCCCAGGGCTGTAATGGAGTTTGGGGAGAGGTTCTAGAACTCCAGGTCTTGGAAACTAGAGATTTCATTAAAGCCTTTGCTTGAAAGTGCAAATAAATAAAAGTGCCCAAGGAGCTCAGAAGACAGAAACTAAAGGGAGAAAGCTGTTGTGTTACTATTATTTCAAAATATAATAATTTTAAAGGCAATTTCATGTTTCTTTTGTAGAATCGTGGGTGACTATTTTGGACCATGTGCAGTTGGTGAGACTGTGTTTTCAAAAATCCAGAGCTATTCAGATGATTGCCTGGATTCATTTCAGCTGCTATGTGCAAAAACTCTTCCTACTCAGGCTCTTTCACAATATTGGTATTACCTCTTATTCTCAGCCAGGCCAAATATACAATGAAAATGGCCTTTGTTTCTTTATTGCAATGCTTAAACTTCCCGTCCAATCCAAAGAAGTACAGGAAAATAAACAAACAAAAAAGGGATCAGATTTAAATGCACGGCACGCTTGCAGCTTTGGGTCTGCTGTCTCTGCATTGCACTTTTAAATGTAAAAAGCATGATTTCTGTCCAGATGGGGGGTATGGCCAAGAGGAGAACCAAGACAGGGATACTCTGCTTTCTATCTCTTGCACAGATTTTATTGTGTGTTTGTTCTCCCATTGTTGTTTTCTTTAGTCTAAAATAAAGATAAACTAGACAGAAAGCAAAGTGGCCAGGCGCCACTGCACAATTATAATTAATTCACTGTTAATGTTTCAGACATTGCAACAGAGTACATTGGAATTGCTGGGGTGGGATGAGATTAGTTTGAGCTCTTCGTGTACAAACTACAGGAGAGTCACAGTAAATACTCATTCTAATTAATGTTTTCAGAATGAGCACCAAAGGGCTTGCCACTGACAGAAAACTGTACTTTTGCTTCCCAAGTTCCTGCTGTGTTCTCACTTCAAAAGGTGAGGATTTGGGAACATATTGTGCCATGACCTCAGAGCTGAATGTGCATAGCCCATTCCTAAACATTGCTTCACCATATTATAGGATCACCTTGGAAAGGAGGATGCAGCTAAGCTCAGACTCAAATCTGGGTACTTGCAGACCTAGGAATAGTCATGATCTGATCTGGTTTGCAGAAGTAGTGGGAGTCAAAGGCTTCATTTTGTCAAGAGCAAAATGGCTCAGGAACCCAAAAGACCAGGTTCTGCTGTGTTTTCAGACAAATTATAGAAAGGAAATCTGGTTTCTTCCCAAAATTTGGAAATATCCAGGAACTATTAAACTGAAGAGCACTTAGTGTAAAGAAGAGGTCTCAACCAGCACACTATTTTAATAGTTAGAGGAATGAAGTCGTTTTTGTACCTCCAAAATATCTCTGTTCGTAATTTTTTCTGCTGCCAGTATTCCCCGTGGGAGAGGAAAGCCATGGAATAGTGATCGGATACATAATGATATGTGGTATTTATTACAAACCTTCTTAATTTTAAGTAAGTCTTCCCATGGTATTGAGTCAGATTGCTCAGGCTGAGCTTCCAGCACTCTGTGTCTGGGCTGTGTGTCTCTCCAATTCTTTGTATTTAAGGTCCGCGTCTGAGGGTAAAAGAGCCCTTTGTATGTTGAGTCCGAAGACAGCTGAAAGTGTGCTTCTTCTGGCTGTGTGTTGCCATTAAATATAGTTTATACTATATCATCATTTATGCAAGGTGACTAAATACACATTAAATTTCTGGTGAAACCTGGTCTGCTGTAGAACATTATTAGAGTACTTATTAGTACTACATTTTTCATCATGGATGTAGCCTGAATATCCTAATTTATGACCATCTGGTCTCCAGTCAAGAACAGCCCATATGACCAAAATGCAGCTTCCCTAGGTCAGCTAATACATCCATGCTGTGACTTAAAGAAGGGGGGAGAGTCCTCTGTAAAAAGCCATAAAACCACCTCCAAGGGAACTTTGAGAGGAGGGGGGTGCCCTTCCCCAACCCCTTGTACAACACACCCAGCAGGGCCAGTCATTGTATCTGTTTATTCATTGGTGTTTGGTAATGGTAACGTTCATTTCATTTAGGATTTGATTTGTTTACGAACTAATAAATATGATTTATAAAAAGTGCGTGTGGTTCACTAATTACTGCACATATGGCGTTTTCATTTTGTAAAACTGGCATTTGCTTTCTATTATGATTATGTCTCTGTTCACCAGTGCTAATTAGTTTGATTAGACAGATAACTTTAACCATTATTAGGACTAGATTAGGGAAACTTTGCATGCAGGGGAATGCAGGGAGGAAGGGTTCATCACCAGTGAAGATAGGTCAGCAACACAGAGATTGTTCCTCATTAAATATTTTAAAATTAGTTTTTGTTTTGTTTTCCATGTAGAAGAACTGAGAAGCATTCACATTTAGCTACTTACAAAAATCCAATTAAACACAGTTGTTTAGCATGAATTTGTTAATCAGAGTTAATCTTTCCAATGAATGCATAATTTGGAATCTGTGTCTAAAATGTTCATTTAAGGATAAGCATATTACAGACAAATAAAATAAAAATGAGATTCTCTTTCTTGGAATTGACTCTCAATATGGAGCAATATTGACTGTTTTGTGTTGATTCTCCTGCATGCTGAGGAACAGAAGTGAAATTGGGTAGACTGAGAAATGTCACATGAAAACCAATGCCACCTGGGGTGGGCCATGTTTCTCCCAGGAGCCTCTGAAAATTGTTGAATAGTGTAATCTTAACTCTTCAAAATGCAAATAAAGAAGAAGAAACTCCTATTTGCGATCCATTTTAGGATAAAAATAGTTATTCAGGGCTGCAGAAGATTGATATTATTTTATTCCTTCAAATGGATCCTAAAAATGAGAGGCAAGTTTTCTTTACCAATATCTTAGAAATTATCTTAGTGCACTAAGAGAGTAGGATGTGGAAGGCCTCCTTTAGAAAGGAGACTGAAACTCAAATTAGTTAACTGTGGATGCTTGTTTCTTAAAGATGGTCACACTCATTTGACTTTGGATGATCGCTTGCATTCATCCAGTTTCTGGGTAATTAATTGGTTTGCTAGGAAAATGAGGATGGTGCCCTGCTATGGATGCACAGTCCTGCTGCATCTACTGAGTCTCTCCTCACTATGCTCATGTGCCTGTGCCATTTGTGAGTGGCCCTTTTGTTTTTTTGTCTTCAAAGCAATTTATCAGGGAACAGAAAAGTTCTTTCCCATCTGAAGAGAATTGTGGGAATATTGAAAAAGCTTTAAATCTGCTATTGAAGGGCAAACACATAGAGAAGCAGTAAAGTAGATTGTTGCGGTATTTCCTCTCTCCTTGGCTCTTCTGGAGGATGCCTCCTGCCATGCCTTTCAAAGAAAACCCCAGACAATTTAAATGTCAAAGTCTCAAATTTCAACATGCATCATTATTGTTGGAAGCATTTGCTCCAGGAAAAGTTTCAAAATTGCCATTTCTGTATCTTAAAAGAATGTGAACAGGATGGCCAGATTCTGAGATGGTATAAATTGGCAAGGGTTCGTTATTTCAATGTGGTTATCCTGTTTTACACCAACTGAAAATCTGGCCCTGGAGAATGAATATTTATGCCATGCCAGAGAGGTTTGAAACCCGTTTTTAAAAAATGAGAATGAATAAAGAAGGAGCTGAGATATGCTCTGTGCTGATGAACCCAAAGCCAAATATGACCTCCCCTTGACCTTTTATGCATTTAAGTTGAAAAAGGCCATTTTGATACATTCCACTGGAGCTTAAAATGTCTATATTTCAATTCCAAAGGTCAAGCTCTCTTCTCAGTACTGTATGACCCAGCCTTGGCTGCTCCCCATTGATGTTGCCTGACTATACTTCTTATTTGCCATTGACTGTTTACTGTTTTTCTAGCTAATGTAAGTGAAAGAGATAATTCAAATGATTTTGAGCTCTCTGTCAGTTCTTATTCTGATTGTGTCCCCTGTGCTTCGTGCAGCGTTAGTGGCTCCAAACTCATTAAGTCTCCAGGAAATTTCAGATTACTCTGTTAATTATACCTTAATCAATGTATTTTTCTTTGATTTATCTGTTTATAAATTCCACTCAAGCATTTTTGAAGTTTACTTTCATCACTATGTCTAATATCACTGAATTGAGTAATTTTTCTTCACCCCTTGTTTTCTTTTCCCTTTTGAGGGTTTTGGATAATTTTTTTTCAATTTCCCAAAGTGAAAGAGAACTATTTCCAGGAAATGATGTTTCATGCATGTTTTAAAGTAAATCTCCACATCTTCAGTGGATGTAAGCACAGCCCCACTGGGATGAAGGGACAGGAAGTGGCACTGTTTCAAATCTTCCTGAAAGTTTGCGTGACTGGAGCTATGTCAATTTACACCATCAGTGGTCTGGTCCAAATTAAAAAGTCAGTCAGACTTGTGGGGCTAACAAGTCACATGTCTGCCTACCTTCCTCTGGACTTGAAACACCTATTATACTGCATGGTTCTCAAAAAAGGGTATAAATGCAGCCCCATCAAGCAGGCTGACAGGCCTTGATAATTTCTCTAGATAGAATCGCAAAGTAATCATCATCTCTAATAATCTCTCCAATTACTTTATAGAATAATAGTTTATTATAAAATCTGTTTTAACAGACTGTCTATTTTTATCCTCTCCCCTTGAAAATGAAGTCAAACACATAAGAACTGTAGAACACTTTTGCAAAACTAAGGGATTGCTTCTACCTAATAGCAGAACCAATCACGAGGATCTTTTAATAGGTGTGTTGTAATTTCTGTCAATTAACACCGCTTAGTGAATCATTGGTGATGAACAGTTTGCTAAGGGCCCTGACGCCCTGCTCCTGTTGAGATGTGCCTTACTGCACAGTCCTCAACTAACCAGGACCAGATGTTCTTGTCCCACCCCTTGGCCATGTCTAGGTTTCCCTCCAGTGATCAAATGAGAGGGAATCCAGTCCAACTGGAAAGATAAGGAGCAGACTCCTTCCAGTGTGAGGAGAATTGATAAGGAGCAGATCGATACCTAATCCCCTTCAGTGGGCAGCAAAGCCCACCGTCTTAACAGTGAGACATCCTTTCCTTTTCTCCTTCGGCTAAATTGCAAAATTTCTGTAGTGGAAAGAGTAGCACTGCAGTTGGGTGGTAGGAACCAAACAGAAATAAAATTGGGGGGGAGAAGTATATGCATGTATTGAATGAAGGCCAAGCAGTGTATTTGCCTTTAATTTCATCCTTGGAAGGGTCACCTGGTTCTGGTAACAATTTTATCATGGTGGTACCAGATAGCCAGAGCTGGTAACAATCCAGCCTGAACTGGTAATATTTGGCAAAACTTAAAGCAACTGGGATTGCTGGGAAATGTCAGGCAGCATCAGGAGTTGGCAATGCTACCAACTGCAATTATAATGAAAACCTAACATGCTCTTGACCATGGAAAACCATTTGGACAAGCATATCTACACACAGCTCATGTAAACAAGTGGAATTCTGTAAAACCCAGGATAGCTGCAATACATACACTGTCAGAGTATTGGGCCTATGTCTTTAGTACTTTTTTCTGGTTCAGCTATTTGTTCAGCTATAAGATAAAGACTGACTCTCCTTACATTTATGCCTGCCAAGTAGCATCAAAAGGACTATTTGTAATCACAATTAATTCCTGGAACTCTGAGAGTAAATACCACTGAATAAATTGTATGTCTGGCTCTCGAGGTCTCCATCCATGTGTCTGCGTTCTCTGGAAGGATTCACCTGTTGGCTTTTCAGTCTGTGCCCAGATTCTGGAGCTCCAAAAGTCTCTGGTGGCAGCAAGCAGCCTGAATTGCCTTTCTGAGGCAATTTTATTTGAGGTATTTCCCAGACTCCCTCTCCCAGACCTTGGACTCTCTTATATGGATGGTGACTCCATCTGCTTGAGCTTTTCTGAAAGGGATAGAAGAAAATAAAAGTGCTTTTCTTTGTCAGCTGAGATGAATTTTTCTTGGTATTTTTGTAGAAATATCAGCATAAGCACCACTGAAAGCTTGGTGAGAAACAGGTTAACTCTTTTCTACAACTCTTGCTTCCAGTGCAGATACTTGGTACAGAAATCAGGTTAAGCAGTATAAAGGTTTATTTCCCACAGCCGTCCCCAAACTAATTAATTGTGAAAGGAAGAGGCTTGATGATTGAGTTGCTTGTATGAGTCAGGGAAGGAAGGATAAGTAAATCTTGTCCTTTGGATTAAGCAAGCTACTTTTCCGAACTTTGCCTTGGGCTTGGAAGAAGGAAGCTGCTATGGGTTTTAGTCATTGTTTAATTGAGGGGAGTTGTTTAACTTTTGTTATATTTTTCCCTTAAAAAGGCACAAGACTCCTTGGATTTATTTGTTATTACTTTATAGCAGCAGACATATTGTGTGACTTGTTTCAGAAAGTACATTTATGTGATGTTAACCCTGCAATACTCAGACTGGACTCAGAGATCCAGAGCTGCTCTTGAATGCCAAGGCCCAGCCCTCACTCCTACACTTTTGAGAAAGAGGAGCTCATAGGTGTAGAATTCCTTCTTGGCTTCTGGGGGTGAATAGGCTAGCTCAGCACCCCAGCGTTTCTACAGGAGTGGGGAACCGTGCTCCTGTGGCAAAGCCTTAGGACACACGGAACCTGTAGGAGCGTAGGCACGCTCCTTGAGCCTTTGGAATCCACGAGGACCAGGACAAAGGATTCGAGGAGACCTTCTTCTTTTGGGTAATTCCACGTGTTTATTGTGAATGGGTCCACGAGGGAAGAAAAGGCCCAGAGCACTTCTGTGCATGGGGTTTTATGCAGGGGGTGTAACAGGGGTTGATATAAACCATTAACCAATGGGATACAACTGGGAAGGAGGAGAGGGGAGGATAGTGTAATTTGGGGAACCAATAGGGTTATTCTGTGGGAGGGATTGTGCTGCAGAGTCCAGTGGGGTTTCAAAGGATACATAACAGACATAGAACTTTCTGGGTAAAAGGGATAGGTTTTACAGTAACTGACAGGGAGTTTAGGCAGGGTTTAGGTGATGGACAAGGAATGTGCTGGAACAAAGGATGTGGAATAACTGTATAGGGAGCAAAAGAGAGTATTCAAAATCTGGGGTAAACCATTAACACAGGAAATATAGGGAAAGCAAGAATAAACCATTCCAACAGAATACAACACATTGGGCCATGACAGATGGTTGATTCTGATAAAAAAGGAGAAAAGGTACTTTATGAATACAAATAATTTATCTGTAGGCAACAAACACAGCAAATGTGAGGCAAAAAATTGCATTAAAAGTAAAAATGGATATGAATGCAGTTAAATCTGAATGGGAGGATGTAGTATCCTTCTTTCCTCTGAACAACCTGCAGTAGGAGAATAGATGATATTTAGGGGCTAAGAGAGTTTTTTGCCTCTCATAATTTTATCCAGTGTATTATTTTTCCTCTTCAATCTTTACGTTATTTTTCCAGGCAGTTTTCATTCTGCCCATTGCAAATTGTGTTGTGTGCACTGAGAAATGGGCTTGTGTTTTCAGAAAGGTTGTCAGTCATAGCTATTCTCATGCAGCAATGATATGATTAGCTCTGTTTTTTTACTGTAGAGTATTAATTTAACCAAAGTTTGAACACAGTGTAAAAAGAACTATCAGTGGGTGAATGTGCCAGCTTAAAAGCAGAGACACTGTGTGGTATGAGTGGTTGCCTTCCTTTGGGATTGTGGGAAAGGATGGCAAGGAAAAGCAACCACACATATGAGAGATCCTCAGGCACTGACGTGCATGGGAATATCTTAATAGCCCTCATTCCAACAGGTGCTTGGGGAGGTTATGAGCACAGGGCCCTCCACAGCCCTGCTGTCTCAGAAACCTGGTCCTGGCATTCCCAGCCTCACAACCTGTGCCTGGATCTCCTCTGCAGGCTCACTTTTTTCTGGGTGGGGGGGTCTGTAAGGTGCCTAGTTTGTAGGTGTCTCCAGCGGTTTCTCCCAGCAGCTGTCACACACGTACCTGCAGTGGTGAGGCTGCCAAAAATCAGAGAGAAGAGGTGGAGCTGCCTGGGTCCCTAAGGGAGCTGTGATTGCCATATCTTGATGTGTCACAGTGCTGCCTTTTTCTTCCACTCTCTCCCCTGTACCTGAAATTTGATTGGTAATCGACCAATATGGGCTGAAAAAGTGGTGTCAGCCTGAGCTGTGAATTGACCTGCTTTTGTCAGTTTGTCACAGTTTTATTGCTGTTTTAGCACCATGCGTGCGTGCTAAAGCCCAGCACTTCTGTCACCTAGAGAAAAGCCTGGCAGGCTGATGTCTTCAGGAACAGTTTCCAAGAGCAGAGGGGCCAGGGGTTCCCTTTCTCTTCAACAGCTAATCCAAACTTCATATTTTCCTTCTAGTCAAAGGGCAACTTAAAGCCAAAACAACCTGCAGGTGCACTGTTTCTACCCCTTCTCCAATACTGCCTGCAATTCACTAGCAGTGGTTCTCAATAGCATTGCCTTGAGAGTAAGATAAAAAATTGTGTCCTCCATTAAAAGTGACCATATTAGGTTCATCTCTTTGCAACTGTGAAGTTTCTTACAGGAACGACAGATTGGATTCTTCAAATCAAAATATTTCAAGTGTAGGAAATGAAAGACTCATCTTAAAAGCTAATTTAGCTTTCTGCACAGCAGCAAATGGATCCGAGAGTTCACCCAAAACCTAGCTGAAAGGATGTGTGTTTATGCCTCTTATTTACACTGAGATTTCAAAATAAGCTCTTTGAACAAGCTGTGATCTTTTATTTGGTTTCCTTAAGCTAAGGGTATTGCAGTGTCAGACTCTGTTTTCTTAATTGATTATAACTTTGCTGTTCTCATATTGCAAAGCTTATGATGAGTGAATAATGTGTTGCCCAGTGCTTCTGCAGCTTTGCCCAGAATTTGGCTTCTAGTACCTTTTTCATATCTTTGTTTCTGACACAAATATCTTTGCTGCTGCTTCAGATAAATTAGTCCTTTCCAGTGGCCCAGGGTGCTTGAAAATAGTCATGATCCAGACAGCATGTCTGAGTGACCCTATGAAAAGCAAACATGGGAATGCAGCTCAGCATGTATAAGCAACCCTACAATAACAACTTCGTGTGTGCAATCTAGCAGGTGGGAACAATCCAGAACTAGGCTGATAAAAGGCCTGCCCAAAGTGTTATGGGAGTAACAGATCTGAGTGACTTCATCTTTCTTAGTTTTACACCTGCAAATTCTATTATTACTATTATTATTATTATTATTACTACTACCACTGTTATTATTGTTACTATTATTATTATTATTAATTTATTATTATTATTATTATTTATTATTTCATGGAGCAGTTGCCATTACCTAGCTTTGCAAACCTGTGTTATTTTTCACCAATGACATCCTGTCTGTTGCTTAGCTTGTTTTTTGGGAGCTGTTCCTTTCTCTCCAGCTCAGCTTCTAACTCTTACCCATGTCTAAGTCATCTTGCACCTCCACTGCTCCTCCAGCTGCTCTGCTCAGATCATGAAATCCGTTTGCGAGCAAGAGCGTCAACCCCCGAGTATCCTCAGCCAGCCCTTGACGTTACCGGTTTTACTCCTGGAAAGGGATAAAGTGAAGCTCAGGGTGTGCGAGACCCTAAAAATAATGAAAATGTTATTGTTATTTAAAAATGTTATTCCGATATGTTCAGGAAACAGAGCGCCGATCAGGTTGTATAATTGGCTTCGTAAAAATACCTGCTTGAGTAGGTAGAGTGGGGTAGAAACGGGAGGGAACCCAAACCTTTCTGTTCCCCTAAGGATGCAGCATTGATGCGATGGGAGGAGGAGAGAGCCGGAGGGCGCTGCCGAGGACGGGCTGGTCCCCGCGGACATCTAGCGGTGGCAAGGCTGCTTACAGGGGATGCAAACCCTTCCTTCGCGGCCCCGGCCGCATGCTCAGCCTCATCCACATCCCGCTTTGCAGCCCCTTCCCCACCCTGCGCACCCTTCCTTTCGGGAAGGAGCGCCGAGGCTCCTCGGAAAAGTGGCAAAGATTTTTCATTTATATGCTCCTAACGTGGCTCTCGGTTACTCCCCGTCATTATTTCCTTGGTGTTCGCTGCACTGTAGTGTTTGATTTTTTTTTATTTTTTTTTTTAGTAAAGTTAAGCGGAGATTTTAATTGTGCAACAGCTCATTCCCCAAAGGATTACAGAGGGCTGCTATCACCAGCAGTGTCACCTTCCTGAGGTATCCTACCTTTAACAGCCCTCCCTGAAGGACTTCTTCAGCCTCCTTAAAGAGCCACAGTCTCTTGAGGATGTATGTAAAAACATTGCTGAGAATTAAGAAAGGAAACTTAGTAATATAAAATGCTCAGTTTCCCAGTAAGCCTCAAGTTAAGGACTGCACTAATCCAGGCCCAGAAGGAGGCTGAACAATAATTTCATGCAGTGGGGCAATTGTGGTTTAGATTGTCCCCTGCTCATCCTAAATCTTGAGGTTGCAGGGAAAGCATTCCACAAATCTTAGATTGCCTTCCATCTACCCCCTCTTGCACCAAATTGAGTATTTAGGCACCCTTCCTTGTGCTTCTTGTCTGTCTGTCTGCCTTTCTCAAAATAAAAGGCAGGACCTATCCAGTCAGATGCAGTCAAACAAGAAAATGCTCAGATATTTTAATACCTTGGAGCTACCCCTCAGCAGATAAAATGACTAAGAATGAAATTTAAAGCACATCTGATTTACCTGTTGTTTGTGTGACTCAAATACCTATGTTTAATTTTGTCTATGGATTGGAAAAAGTTAATTTCAAGCCTTGTTTCTCTTGCTAGCAGCAACAACCTTTTAAACGGAGTATTACTGGTGAACCATATAGAGCTGGTTAAAAAAAAATGCTTTTCAGTTCCACCATGCAGTTGTTCGGACGACAATTATGGCAGCTGAAGTTTAATCATAGTGTTTGATAGCTCATTTTCTCAATGTCAACACGAGGCACTGTTAAAAAAAATGAATTCTTTCATTTGATAAGCTGGCTCCAGAGCACTGGGCTCATTCAATAGGAAAACTCTTTCACAGGGCTGCAGCATGCATGGTTTTTCTCTTTCCTTTTTTTTTCCCTCCATTTCCTTTTTTTTTTTCTCCTTTTTTTTTCTTTTTTTTCCCCTGAAAGCCACCCAAGAAGAGATTAATCACAAGGGGGAAACTCAGCTTCACCCTCTAGCTGCAGGTCGCAATTTTTATTTGTATGGAATTGGCTTTTGGAAAGCTGAAGGCTGCCTGAGGGCAGGGACCTGATATAAGAAGAACCTGAGAATGAAGCAGCAGGGATTGATTAGCCTACTTCATATCCCACACTCCATAAGCACACTCCAACCGCAATCTAACACACCGCTGAGCTGAATAGACAAGAGAAATTGGATTCCTTCCTAATATTTAACCTTCAAGTCAGCTCCAACAGTTGTTGATATGTTGTTCTACCAGCAAGTAACAGTCGCTTTTTTATTCCAGCACCCACCCACACACATATATATACAGTTTTATAAGTTATATGCTATATATTTACATATTTTCCATTTTCAATCTGTTTCAGAGAATGGTTTACCTAATCCATTTCAGTAAAAGTTTCAGGGAAGAACAAACTGACCAAACAATTATGCATAAAGCTGTAGTGAGGGAAGGGAGGGAAAGAGAAATAAAAAGTAGAAAAAACTCATTGTCTGTTTCATGTCTTTCAAGGTCTTTTTCACACAGAGTTTTTATTTTACCTGTAATTTTCCCAGTTCATTAATTGTAGGAATAGTCAGGATTCTAGCTAGTGATATGGATATCATTGCTGGTGCTGCCATCCTGGAGGTTTCATTTTAGATTTTTCTGTGTAGATGAGATGTGCATTTTGGGGGATGTTTGCTCTTACTAGAGTTTGCAGACCTGACAGAAGACGCTGAGAAACCTGGGCCATTCAGCACGGTACGTGAGACTCTCCCAGGACAGGACAGTCCAAGGGAGCAGCCACAGCTCCTGGGCCCCCATTGAGCCCCTCGGGAAACCTCCCCTTCCCAGCATGAGAAAAAGCTCAGACGTGGCATGGCCAGGAAATGGTGACTACAGTGGGGCTTTTGGGGGCCTGGGTCTCAGAAAAGCTCTGGGAGAGGGGTTCTTTTTAGGAAAGGCCGGTTCTGGGGGATTATCCTTGGTCTACAAATATGCCGATCCCACTTCGCCAAGGCCTGAAACGCTGAGCATCCCCTGGCAAACTCCTGGGGTCACTGAAAGACTGCCTGGAGGCTTGCTGACCTCCCCAGGCTGCCTTCCCTCTGCTGGGGTTGTGGAGTTAGGCACATCCCAAACTCCCCGTGGCCTCTGTCTGCTTGGCTCGTGGGCTATGAGCTGCCTTGGCTTCCGAGCCCCAAGGAGGGCTGAGCTGCCACCCGCACTCTGCCATCATCCCCTCAAGCTCGTGTGTACATGAGATGTGACACACTCCCCATGGGGTTCTCCAAAGGGGAGTTTTCTAAAAATGTCTGTGCTAGGGAAGATTCACATTTCTGATTCTTCATTCATGTCTGGAATGAACAGAAAATGAGAAATTGGGATTTTTCTCTAAATGGTTACTTTGATTCACGCTTAGCTGCACAGCTCCTGTCCTTTCTGAGAAACTGAAGTGCCTTTACAGGGACTCCTGAGAAGGGCTGTTGGCAGTAACAAGGACTCTTCTTCTGTTGCTGGCTTGTTACAGGGTCAGGACATGCTGGCGGGAAACACTGACTTGTCCATCCTAGTTACTCCTACGGCCAGAGAGTATACCAATTGTTTCTTTACTCTATGTCGACAGAACCAGTGAGCAGTGATGATGAAGCCTTCTCACGCTGTATAACCAGCCTAGACATTCCAGAATTGGGCACTGTCATTTTGCAGCTCATTGTGAAAAAAGGTTGTCTTAATAATACAGTCTATTGGGAGAACATGCTGCTGAAACTGCTGCAAGTAAAGTGAAATTTTCATGTAAACATCTTCAAATATTTTTATGACCCATCAGCTTGAGTTTTCTAAGTCAATGTATGAGTGAATACACTAAGCTTCTCTCTTTGTTTGCGTATCCTGCCTCTACTGAGTTTTAAATGTTCATGCTATGTGGACAAAATCCAACTCTACATCTGTTTATGGCATATGTAGGCAGCATCATCTCCAAGATTTTTTTTTTTTTTTTTCACATCTAGTTGAGCTCAGTAGCTTTGTGAAAAAGAGCTCTCAAGACTTGAGCTAGCTTCCCTGTACCGTGACTGTGATTTCACTTACAGGCTTGGGATCCTCTGAATTTCTTGACATTTCATGTCCAAAATAGGACAGGAGAAACAACTGTCCCCCTTAAGAAGAGACACACACAACGCATTTCCCCCACAGTGATGGCTCAGATGATAATTAGGTCCACGTCCCCCTGACCACAGTGATACGACTTTCCAGCCCGTGGATCTGGAGACTTTAACTCACCGAATAAAACCATGCCCTGGAAAAAAGTAATAGAAGTGAAACAGTAAGGTCTATTCAGCAACTTAGGTTCTCATTAATGAGGGCATTAATGAGTCTGCTGGTTATGCACCTGCTTCCCGGGGTATCCTGGATAAATCATGGAATTATAGCATGGTTTGGGTTAGAAAGGTCCTGAAACATCATCTCATTCCAACCCCCTGCCATGGACAGGGACACCTTCCACTATCTTATCCTACCTACAGGTTGCTCAGAGTTCCATCCAACCTGGCCTTGAACACTTCCAGGGATGGGGCAGCCACAGCTTCTCTGGGCAACCTATGGCAGTGCCTCACCCCCCCTCACAGTAAAGAATTTTCTCCTCATATCTAAATCCCACAAGCCTCTAATAAGACAGCATTTCCTTCTGTGTGATTTCAGCATTTAGTCTACAAAATCTATGGAACTGTCTGTCCCAAGTCTTATCTCTCTATGGTTTGAACTGATGCTTTAACACAAAATTTTACCCTAATTTTTTTGCCACTGGTAGGGACATACTGGAACTGTTACACAAAGCCAGGCCTTCCTCATCAATTTGATTATTTCTTTTACTGACTTAGAAAGAAAAGGAGTGCAGGAAAGGCAAAATGGGTTTTAAAATACTTTGTGACACAGCATTTGACAAGTGACAGAACACTACAGCCTTTATGATGGAAAATAGAGATTTAGCAGCCTCAAAAAAAATGGTGAGAACAAGCTGATTTGATCATGATGTTTGTAAAATGATCATTATGTTTCATTTTTATAAGGCTGAAGTGCTTTCATGGGATATAAAGTGTTTAGTTGAAAGGAAGCACTGGGACTATATCCTAAGAAGTTACTTTGATATAGTTAGATATTTTCATTCGGTTGGAATTTTTTTGTCTTTGTCTGAAATTTTGACCGTTCTGATGTGGGACTTTGCTGAGGAATTGAAGCTGTGGTCTTCCCTCTGCTCCAATGATACAGGCTGTGATTCACAGGGGCAGTGATGGCAGTAGACAAAGCAATTCCCTTCCCTGTGCACTGGAAGGAGCTTTGCCGTTGCATTGGCTTTTTAAATGCCCTCATTTTCTCATTTTGTGTGTGTATGTGCATACACATTTTATATGTTACTGTGTCTCTGCCTTGATTCTGCACATTCACAACAGCCTGCTGCTACCAGTAATTCCCTGGGCTGTGTTAGCCATACCTGCCAAGTAATTTGGGATCCTTCCCCTGTGAGCATGCTTTCCTGATGGCAAGTATTTAAGACTGCAGGTCATAAAGAAATGCCATTTTTTTAAAGCTGAAAAATAAATATGTGTTTGTGTGGTGATCCCAGCACATCCCAGCATGCTGGCAATGGTGGGGAGTGAGACTGCTCCACATGGGCAGCAGAAAGAGAGTTCCTCCTGAAGTGCTTGAGAGACATTTTAAACATCTCCCCCTTTTGATATATATTGCTATTAAGGTGCTGGTTGCAAATTTTATAACTAATAGTCTTGCCTGATACTTCTAACAACTTAATGAGTGCTGTGACAAATGTAAATAGCGTTTCAGTAACACAGGTTTCCAGTTTGTATTAAAATGGAAGAAGGCCTTTAGTAAGACATAGCTCCTGCTGGGCTGTGTGCTGTAAAACCTCATTTGAGCCCGTGCCTGTACCCAGGAGCTCAGAGCCCGAAGAGGTGAGAAGGATTTCTGTCTTCATCTTTATAAATGAGAAACTGAGGCAAACGAGTCATGAAGTGCCGTGTCCAGATTGCATGGAGACGGTGTAATAGAGCCAGAAAATGTATTGCACTATCTTCCTGTCAAAGAGATGTGTTGCTTTCCTGACCTTACTGTTATGGAAACCTTGCGTGAGGTGAGTAGCCTTTCAAGAGTGGGATGCTAGACTGTATTTCTTTTTCCCCAAAATAAATTTGTCTGTGCCACTAGAAGCTCACCAGTAATCAGGAAATATTGCTTTCCAAAGAGATAAGATGCTTATTAGGTGGCAGAGCTGCATAGGGCAGCCGGTGCTGGTGTACAAGAGGCGAGGGTGAGCAAGAGGCAGCTCCTGCCCTTGGAAAAGCCCCGTTTTGGTCACTGTGGATCCCCTGTGCCATCACTCCCCCAGCACCAGCCAAAACTCCTCTGCTTGCCATCTCCAGCGCTGCTGGTGCCTGTTTTAAGCCCTGCTATCACTGCTAGTATTGCCTGAATTAAGCATGTGTAATCACCTCCCAGGGAAAAAAAATTAAAAAGTATAAAAGGAGACTTAGGTCGAATTTACCACAGGAAGACATAAAATATAAATGTAAGTAGAGGGGAAATGAGAAATGCATAAGAAAAAAAAAAGTAATAGCAATTAGATGAAATGACAAAAATTCTGGGTTTAGCTGAAGGAAGCCTTATCTGAAGAAACATCCCACTGTTTGCCCTAATCTCATCGACACCCAGATCCTAATGCTGGTAAAATCCCATAGTGTGGCTGAGCCCTGTTGAACACAGGCTACAGCTTGGCCGGGGCAGCCTGTCTCTGCTGCTAATAAAATGCTCTAGAAATTAATTCAGCAATTTAAGGATGCTCCAATTATGATTTTGCAAAAATTGCCACTCTCTTCTGGGCTTCTGACTAACTTGAGAGGATTTAAGAATAGTGTAAGTAATGCCTCTTCTGTGAAAATCCATAACCATGAAGGAAAACAGAAATAGGAAATAATGAGGAAAACTCGGTGTAAAGCAGGAGAATTCTCCAGGTGCTCTGGTAAGAGCATGTTTTATTAGACATGATTATATTATGTGCAGTTTATTCAAATCACAGCATCATCTTCATCCTCCTTTTCCTAGCTCCTCTGCAGTCACTGTCACTTCGTATCATGGACAATGGAAATAGATACATATTTATTCAGCCTGACCCAAAAGTAAGTTTTGTGGAGTCTGTATCCACTCCCTGGTGTTCAGTGTGTAATGCCAACATTCAGCATGTGAGCAACATACTGTCTCCAACAAAGGAAGAGTGGGTTTGTTCAGTCACAGCCTGTCACTCCTGCTGACCCTGCCATGTGCCCTGCTGCTGGCGCCATGGCAAATATGGCCTTTTTGCTGCACACCTTATCAAAGGATAGGACCTGTTCTCTTTCTGTTTCATTACACCCACTGCTTCATTCTTCCTTTCAGGTTTCCCATCTCTCCATGGAATCTTTTCTTCAAAGGTTCTGCTTCCTTATGGGACCTTTTGGTCTTCTCTATCCATATCCTCATCCACAGAGATTCCCACAATGACTTACTCTTAATTTATTGGTTCCTTTTACTTGTATCCTATTCTTTTAGCACCTACCTATTCATAGATGCTTCATTCTCTCCTTTTCATATAATCATATCCCACAGATGATGCACAGTACTTGACCCACAACATCTTTATTTAGTTTGAATTCAATAGTTCTTCCCAATGAAAGCAACCTCAAAACATTTGCTGCTTTTTCACACAGATTTGTTGTGGGCTTGTTGTTGTTGTTGTTTGTTTGTTTGTTTTTTGGTTTTTGGGGTGTTTTTTTTTTGGTAAGTTCTATTGCCAAGACACATCTTTTTGATTTCCAGCCAAACTAGTGTAATTTTCCCTTTGAGATGAGCAGTTTCTCTGTGTTCACTCATTCCTCCTGACTTCTTGTTGCTGATGAAATCTGAAAGCAAGCTATGCTGGACAGCAGGACATCTATTTTATCAGACACACAGATTGTGTTCCTTTGCATGTTATACTTAAGAATGTAACCTGCTTGAGGGGTCTTTAGACCATGTGCCAAATAATGGGTACATTGCACTACAATTACATATCCGCACTTTGAAGAAAATGCTGTTTCTGTTGTGGCACTCTTTTCATCCAGTCTAATGGGTTTTATTCCCTAGGAAAGTAAAAGATCAAAATGCTTCGATTAACCTTGCTCTCCTAAATGTTTGAGTAGTTAAATTCTAGGTCATTATATTGATTCACAAGGCAACAAGTAAATTCTGTGGTTGGTAAGTATTTGCCAGTTGACTAGGCTTTATCCAATTTCATCTTGCTCCTGCAGCAGCATAATATTTCCATTGCAGTCAGCTTATGGGTGCAAATGATCCCATCTGCATCTTGATTTATTCCTTACTAGTTGGAAATATGCAGTGTCAAGTATTCAGTGAATTTTGCTAGGTCCTAATGAGGATTCAGTGTAACAGGATTTTCTCCAGCTTCAGTCTTGTAGAAAAGTTTTTCTGCATATCTGTCCTTTCAAATCAAAAAAGATACAGTGTGCTGGTATGGAGTATATTTTACTTCCAATAAAGTTTTAGGCTATGCTGAAGAAAAAGAGAACTGTGTGCTTCACTCTTAGCACTTATACCACTGGGGTATTGACAAGAAGCAGAAAAAGATGGTTGGGAAGACGAGGATTAACTCCTGGGTCTGGCTGAGAAGATGGAAAGAAGGGGTTTTAAGGCCTGTTGACTCTCTTGAAACAGAAGATCAGTAAAAAACAAAGGGTCAATAGCAGAATTTAGGGCTCAAAAAGGCTGCCCTGAGTTGCTCAGTGCACAACAACCCATATATTTAAGTGGTTTCCTAGACTCGTGTTACTAGCACATATTGTTTTCTTCCCTAAATCCTTTCTTTTCTGACTTATATGTGTTGGAGAGGAAGTGAATAGCACCTTTTCTTTATGGCACTGAAAGGCTCTGTCTGGATTGTTAGGAACGACAGCAGCCTTTGTGGTTCACAGGGACTTTTTTTGTGATGGCAGAGTCTGTCCCTGACCACATTATTCACTCATCCAGGCGTTTGTCAGTCCAGGTGTTTCTGAACTGGTCCTGCTGCTTGTTTAAGAGCAAGGTGCTAAAAGGTGCAGTTGCTGTTATGAAAAGATATCCACTTGGTTGCTGAATTAAATTCAGATTGTCACTGATTTAAAAATCTGATATTGCTGTCCATCACACTAAAATGTGATAATGGTTCCAGTAAAGTTGGTAATCTTTGTGCTTATGCAGTGTTATGTAGTAATGCTCCTGACCAGCATAAGCATGGAGATTTGGTTATTATGTAGAAGAGTTATAATAAGAAATATGACTGCAAAAGCAAAGCAGTCAGTTGAAATTGGTCTATAATTAAATGCTTAGAAAATTCTGTGCTTAGCTCATTTTAAAATCAAGTGCTTCTTTGTAGCAATTTCCTTTCTTTAATTACAATTTCCTGTCTAGTTTGACATTTACAATGCAATCTTGGGGGACATGTTTGTGATTTATTATTCTTGCTCCTATCAGGATATCACTCGGCAGAAATGAGTTTATAAAATAAGAGCTCAAATTATTATGGCCTTTGACCAATAAAGCTGGCTCATAATTTCAGGCCTGAGAAAAGATTAACATTTTTGACAATCAAATGCAGAATTACCAATGGGGGACAATTTTGAAAACTATTTCAATTTTCTGAAACACTGTACATTTTAATAAGGAATATATAACTGGTTATATATTGGAGCACAGGCTTAAGAGTAGAAAGAGCAATAGTGAATTGTAAAGCAAACCTGAAAGGAAGACTTGAACATATAACATTGTTTTGCCTCTTCCGAATGAAATTGAAACTGCTAAATCAACACTACTTGAAAATTACCTAATGGAAAAGATATAAAAGCTCAGACAAGTTCACAGCAATGCACTCTCCCTTTTCTTTAGCATTCCTGACTCCATAGGCTAATTTGTCTGGAGGAGCCAGGAGAAATTTTTCTCGTTTTGGTTGGTTTTATTTTTTTCAAGTCTTACTGAACAATTTTTCTTGGTTATTATTTTTCTTTCGGGGTTTCATTTAGAGAAACAGATGCCCTTGCTAAACTGCATAAACATGATCTATTTGGCTGTCACTGCTTTTCCAATGACTTTCTTTGTCCCTGATTCAGGAAAATGTCATTGTTCAGGACAACACAGAAGTCAAAATGAATTCTCCATGACTTGTGCAAATGTTCAAAGTTAAATGTGAACTTGTCTGTAACACAAAGTAGGCACCCTGCCTCATGTGTTGGGAAGAGTGAGTTCTCAAAAGCTCTATCCAAAGTGGTAGGTGTGTTTTTAGTGTTAATTTGATGTAATGTCAAAATGGATGGCCTATAAAATTATATTGAAGGAGAGAGAAATGGTATTGGCAGGGAAGAAAATCTGTATCTTTGGAGATCTTTAAAACAGCACGTGTACACATTGCTAGGAGGTGCAAATGCTTAGCACCTCTCAAAGTCAGGCTGCTTTTATTTGGATGCCAGCATACAGAGTTAAGAGCCTATTTTTAAGTACTGTGAATTAAAATCATTATTTTAAAGAATCTGTCCTCCCTCATGCCTGAGGAGATGAGAAAACATGGTATTAGTTTGTTTTAGCAAAGCAAAAGTGAGAAAAGTGGCACAGCTCTGACTCCAAGTAGTTCCTGGGATAAGGACAGGGCTGGGAGTCCTGCCACAGCATTTCCTGGGCCCCACCACAGCTGCCTGCACCATGCTCATTAGTTGTGAGCACATCAAATGTTTGTCCTCTCAAAAAAAAAAAAAATAGCATTATTCCATGGGAAGTATTTTACTTCAGGGGTGGGCTCAAGTGAAGCTCAAGCATCCCTCTTCTAGGGCACCTGTCCGCAGTTCTGATGGGGAGGAAGCAATATGGAAATTGGAGGCACCCGTGAAGAGGTGGTCATGAGCACCTGTACTGCTGCCCTGAGCAGGAGACCTGGCAGGGATGAGGGGCTGCTGTCTGCCCAGAGAAAAGACTCCAGACAAGTCCATGGGCTGGTTAAAACACATAATTCTGAGGTAGGGAAAAGGAAGGTTAAACCTATGGAGCTGCATGATTTGCTTAGAAGATTATCTGAGCAGTTCTGAAAAGTAACATGGTGGCAGGAGTCAATACTTGCTAGAAAGGAGGAAAGTTCAGTGAGTAATGAGACCTTCATCATCCAATGTTAAAACAGAGTGGAATTTTGGTGGCTGGGTATCCTTGACTTTAGGCTGTGAGCAGTAATGATGACTAGAGAACCATTTTCTCCAGCTACTTCCATTGCTTAATTATTTTCTTACAGAGTTATCTCAGAAAGGAGAAGCATTTGTTAACCTGTCATCTTTGTATCTTGATATTGAGATAGAAAATAATCAAGAAGTCCATTACTATCTAGTCTGGAAAAGCATGTGTTATGAACTCAAATATCTTCTGGCTATAAAAAGGTTTTATGCAACCATAAAACCGCAGAGTTTACATAGGAGCTGCACATGCCAGTACACACCTGCCAAAAGTCTCCATTCAGTCAGACTCTGAGACATAATAGGTCATGCTCTGTCTCCTCTCATTAGACCCTGGCCAGGAGGCCAGTGCTGGCAGTTCAGTCCAAAGGCCTTCCTAAACATCTAGAAAAGTTTTCCCTATTGAGTAGGATTTGCGCAGGAAATCCTCAGTGTGTTCTAATTCGACTTGAGTTCCTAAATTGAAAGAATTAAATTACCTCTCCAAAAATCTTCTCCCTTCTCTTTAATTCTGGGCTGAGTGAATTCCCATGCAGAAAGAAAAACATACTTATGAGATGAGGCTCCTCAACTGATGTGAATCAGCAGAGCATTGGTGGTGTCAGTGAAATCATGCAAGTTTATACATCCTGATTACTTGGCCCTTAACATAACAAAGTTTTCCTAGAGCTGTGTGTTTTGACTCTGTCAAATCTCTCAATCCACATATGGATTATATATATATTTTTACTTATGCACAGATGTTTTAGGCCATGGATAGAAAGTCTTTTGGGTGCTGGCAGGATTCCTCAGTGCTAATGTTATTCTTTTAAAAGTCAAACCAGTTACAGTTTCAGGCATAGCCAGTGACAAATACAGCAGCCCAACTTTGCTCAGGAATGTACCACCAAACAGAGAGAAAGAGGAACATCATTTTGCTGAATGACGGTTTCCCCTTGGCATCACCACTGTTACAAGACTGCCATAGATAAATGTGTAATAATTTTGTTGTCCTGGGCCAGAAATGGCAGTTCTTTGATTGTAGCAAACTCTACTACTTGACTTCACTGCAGCTGTAGGTGTCCTGATAGGCTGTAGACTTCTCTTCCATTCTTACCAACTACCCCTCATGCAGCATGTAGACTTTCTGCTCCAGAAAAAGGAATGGTGCAAATATCTCAGACTACTGATTCCCTTTTGGTATCAATGTTCCCTTGTCTATGGAAAACAGATGTAAAAAGGTTGGTGGAAAAACAGGCATTCTGCTGTTATTTCAATCTTAGCCTAGGATGCCTTCAGCAACTGTGATATATTAGGAGACCGAGATTTTCAACATGAGGTACTTTGAAAATCCTCTCCCAAGTTCTTTATTTGTGGACTTTTTTTGAAAATGGCCTTGTTTCCCTTGATATGAAGGAACCAGCACTCCTCATTATTTACACTTGGATCTTCAGGGTTAGGCCTTCTCTCCCAAGTGGAACCTTAAAAATTCATAAGAAGGCACACTCTGTGACTGGAGAACTCAGGCTTTGTTTGTGTTCTTAACAGTAAAACAAGCCACATCATCTTGCCTGGACACAACATTGATAAATTCCAGCTCCTGAAGAGAATCAAAGCATCAAACATTCAGGGTGTCTCTTGGGTGTGAGCCCAAAAATAGAGCTGGTCCTTTTCTCCCACTGATCTCACATGAAATGTATCTCATCTGACTCTCTTTGAAATCTGTAGGGGTTCTGTCATTAAGTCAACAGAAAGCCCACAGTTTATTATTTGTAATGTATTTCTTATTTGTTCAACACAAGCACTCCTTTTGGTATTTTCCGGGTAAGCAGAAAGTTCAAGAGGGAACCTGGTTCCAAAGTTTTTTTCCATGGATTCCAACAGCTTCTGATTCCAACACCAGCTGGAGTTCAGAACTAGGTTCAGCATCCCTCCTTCTCTGTTTTGACTCTGCTCAGCAATGAAGCAAAGGGCCTGGTGTGCACCAAACAGCAGCACTTCAGCTCCGTGAATTTTTGCACGTTTTGTTATTTCCTAATGTTTGTTTGGATTTCACATACTGCCCAGGCAAAATTAATTGCTTGCACATTTCTGAAAATTTAGTCCAATGATCTCTTTTTCTATTTCCTGGGGTATGTGTGCTTTTGGCTGCCAAAAATAACTCCAAGAGACAGGTTACGTGGAAGCTGGGATTATCCATGGAAAGTAATAGTAGCACTCTCATGCACCAAGAATGAGCAGGCTGCCGATTGTAATATGCTTAAAGGGTCAACAGAAATCTATAAGTGGTCAAGAAACAAGACAAACACCGGCCACCAGTCTGATGGGAAAAGCAACATCCATTAAGTCCATTAAATTTAACATTGGAATCAATGTTTAAACCACGAGAAGTAATTAGTGTAATTCATATTACAGACCTTTGGATTTTTGAAACCAGGTTTAATTATATTGAAAAATGACAGCTTCATTTTCCTTCCATGGGTGGGTTACTACCATGTTCCCGATGCTTTTATTAGGGCTGGGTGCCGATATCAGGTTTTTAATGACATTAAGCAAAGTAGTGTTTCAGCCATTTAAGGAACAATAAATCAGGTTAGATTCTTTTTGAATGGAGACAACACAGATCAAGTGGCTTTTAAATCATTTTCTTCATCACTGAGAAGTGGAGCTGCTCACTGGAAACAGCAGCCCGTGGGAAAAAAACGCAAGTTTTGTAGAGTGTGGAGTGATATTTGGATTCTCTGGCTCCCTTTGCCTGCATCAATGGACAATTCATGAGCTACTGCTAAGCTCTGGAAAGGTATCTCTGTAATCCTTTGCCAATACAAACTCCACATAACTTTTACAAGGTCTTTCATTAGCAGTCTCAGATTTGAAGAAAGATGGAGTGATACTGCATCCTCTAGACTTAAAACCTTTTAATATTGACAAAGATGTTGAAAGGATAGTAAATGTGGCCATGAAAATGCACAAGAATTGTTAATTTTCAAAATATTTTCATTGCTGGTTTTGAGAAAAGTAAAATGTTTATCTTATTTCTATCTTCTTGATGTGCTTCTACACACTTTACTTGACTCTTCTTTCTTGACCCACATTCTTTTGCTGGTTTTGTTTAATTTGGGATCTTTTCTTCCTGGGCCAAATTTTTGCAGAACTATCAGTAAATATAAAGCCCATGGAAAACCAGCGGTAGCTTCTCTTTTGGCTTCCATTAATGCAAAAAATAATGCAAATCGCTGATTTTAAAATAAGTGTCTCTTGGCCTGGAACTGTTTCCTGGTTCCACCTTGTACTTGGGATAGAGGAAAGAATTTCATATTACTGAGCAATGCAGAGAAATGGGAATTTACATGCACAGCCTGAGTTTATAAGTAAAAGTGCTGAAGCCATGAGAGCTCTGTCATTCTGCTTCTGTGTACCTGCAGAGCAATCCAAAGTGTCGGAGTCAGGAATGTGTGACTGAATGTTTTGTAGGAAACCATCAAGGAGTGGGATAATGACTTGAAATTTCTTGGTCTGTCGTCATTCATTTAAACTGAAACAAAAATAAAGTAAAAATTTAGGTAGCTTTAAGTTGTTTGAAAATATGAAGCATCCAGCTGCTTCCTACATCAGAGGAAATAAATTCCAAGAGATGAAAATTATCTGATACTTCCTCATAGACACGACAAGGCCTTGGGTCTGCCTGTTCCCTTCCAACAGTCATGGTGTTTACAGGTTTGTCTTCACCACAGTGTGAGGCAGTGGTGAGCAGTTAGACCCCAAGGAATGCTCTGCCAGGTCTTCGAAAACAAAAGATGGAGCTGCAAAATAAGAACCCAGGAAATTCCAAAGGTATTGCTGCAAAGAGGAAGATGAGCCATTTGCAGGAGGGGCACCATCAACAAGCCTTAGTTATGTTGCTAAGGAAGGCAAAGGAAAGTAGTGCAGCAGTAGAAAGAAAGGGAGGCAGATATGGTATGATGTGGGATCATTTCATCAGCTCTTTGGGTGAAAAACCTGTTTAAACTGGTAGAGAAGAAAGCTCAGTATCTAGGACTGAGCAGTACTGAAGGGCTCTGCACCAACAAGTGAAGCCAGCAATTCTATGTAGCACTCAGGAGATTTTTTTCTGACTGTGGGGATTATGAGTGCAGGTAAAAGATCTCTTTATAGGGCATGGGAAGAAGAAAGAGGGAAGGAGAAGATTCCAGACCCATAAAGAGATTTCCAGCTTAGATTAATCTTTGGGCATGTTGATACTGTATGGATAGATGTACACTCATCGTGCTTGTGCTGTTCACTGAAAAAATCCGTCTCATGAGGGATTATTAGCTCAGGCTTGGTGCCAGTGCAATCACATGGCTTCTGTCAGATTGGAGCGTGGGCAGAGCTTGCTCATGGCTGTTTGCAATATGTGGTGTAAACATACCCAAAGAGTAATAGCAGGTGGTAGCAGAGGAGGTGGATAGAAAGGAAGACTTGGAACAAAAGATGCTAAGCTTCATTTGCCGTATGATGAGCCAAATTCATCATTGCTGTAACGCCCTGAAGTCAGTGGAGTTATAATAATAAAATTAGTCCAAGGAATCATATCCATCCCTGGCACTCCATGCAATGCCTTTGATCTGATGAGGTATAAGTCATGGCAGCTTCTTGCCTGCTGAACTCACAACATGATGCCTCCAGGGTGAAACATGGAGAAAAAAACCTCACAATGGCACTGGGAAGTCATGAGCTAAATTTTAAATGTACACTTCAGTTTGAAATCCTGCCAGAGTAGTTCTTTTCTTCCTCATATTCGTCCCAAATGGTAACAATATAATGAAATCTCTAGCCACACATTCAGTGCTCAAAATGGGATTAATTTCTTTCTGTTTGGCTAGTACAAATAACTGCACATGAAGAGTTTATTCAATAGCAGAGGGGGTTATTTTGTCTTGGCAATGGTTTTGTCTGGAGCAATGGAAGAAACTGAGGTAACGTGAATATTGTATTTAGCTTTCTTCATCCACAGTAGAAAAATCAGCATTTCGTTTGGCACTCCCTACTTATTAAAGTACTCTTTTGCATTGCTTCCCGGCTTCAGCTCTGCAACTCCCAAGCAGGCCAAACACATTTCCTCTCACCTCACTCCTCCTTCCTAAAAGAAAAACTCCAAGAAAAAGCTGACACAAAAGCCAGGAAAACAAACCAAATATGCCCCAAGAACCAAGCACATTTCTCTCTCTTTTTCATTATTGAGTAAATGCACTCAGAAGTTGTATTGGTTAAACCATCCTCAGCTGGTTTGAGTTTACCTGCCTTAAGTGAATTCAGTGAGTGAGTTCTCACTTTACAGTAGCTGAGAATCTGGCCCTTCAGGACTTTGTATTCTCTCTGACCCTGGGATTTGTGGTCTAGAAGGCTGAACCACCTGTCCACTGGGAGTGGTAAATGGCAAGGATTGGGTGCTCAGGGACTTCTGTTTCACAGAAGAGCTTTTACCTTTTGGGCTCCCCAAAAGCACATTTTTTGGTGTTGTTCCATAAGAGGCATAAGCCATTGTCTTTCTCTGCATCTCCACTCCCTCTTACTTGTCCTGTGGTGAAGAGCGATGCTGCAGATACAGCTTTGCTGTAAGAAATTATACCTGTGCTTGACATCCTACACCTATGGGAACAGAACTGTGCTTGACACTGGTGTTGTCCCTGTGCCATTGGCAGAACAGCTTCTGCAAGGCCACAGCCAGAGTTCCTTGGAAATATGGATTCTGTAGGTATGGTCCCTATGGGTTACTCTCTACTCATTCTTGAACCTCTTGTAGAGCCTCAGCAAAGCTGGCTGAGGAAGAGGTCTCAGAGCTATTTAATTCCTGCAAATGTGTGGAAAAATACGGAGCCAAAGAAGAAAGGAAACAAAAGTCATACACGCTCAACTCTTTGTAACCAAGGGACCTAGAGGCCACTTACATGTCTAATCACAGAGAAATGCAGAAACAACAAAAAAAAGGCTTTTTCTTATAATTTTTACTTCTTTTTAGAAACTATGTGCTCAAGAAGTTTAAAAAAGCACTGAGGTGCAACTGAGCATTTAATGTTCAAGTAATATATCAGATAAAAGTAGTCAGGGTTTTTTTCCTGCTCTTGACATTTTTCTGATCAGATGTGGTTCTGTGCTGGCTTTAAGTTTGTCAGTCTTTTGTGATTTTTTTTTTTTTCCTATTTTTTTCAATCCCACTGGGAAGTAATTTGATGCAAGTAGCCCAGACTGAGCAGCGTGGCCTCAGCACCACTGGGCAGATGGGTTATGTGTTTGGCTGCGTGAGAAAGCAAGTGCATCTGGCTCAAATGTCACCTCTGAATTTCAAATTCCTTTTTCACTAACATCATTCATATATGAGACTTGAAAATACATTTTGAGCAATTTATTGTTATTCTGATTTCTATTAGAGTTGTGTGGAGTGATCCCAGAGAAGACAAGGCCCAATGTGTTTAATTAATTAAGGTATAGGCCTTGATAGATGTAATGTATTTGCGTTTACAACTGAGACAGGTAAGAGAAAAGGAGGAAATGGAAGCACAAAGGGGTAAAAGGACTTGGTCAAGGTCACATCTGTGTAAGTAAAACTTGATCGCTTGAATGTTCATGGCAAGTAAATATGAAAGGAGAGCAGTCGGCCAAAGTAAACTCACTTTAAAACCTGAATGAAAATAATCAATAGTATTCACCCACTGTGTCCCAGATGCCTGAATCAATTTGATAACAGTTTGTTCCCTTTTCTTAGTTATTTGTAAAGAATTGGCTTGATTGCCAGTGTGCCTAATTCCAGACATATGCCAATTCCCTAATGGTAATGGAGCTGCACTACTGCATGCCAAGACTGAAGCAGATACTCAGCTCTTTTCTGCAAGATTTCTCCCAGAAGATCTGCAGTCAAATCCCTGTTTAACGACTATCAGACGAACATATGTGGATCCACTTTCCATTCAGTGTAAACATGTAACAGTAACTCGGTTCCTGCACTGCGGTTGTGGCCCTGTTTGTAAGCACACACTTCAGGATTCATGATGCTACACCAGTCCAGGGCCACTTGGGTGCTTGCTGGGAGCCACTCCTGCTGTGGCACCTGGGACTTCTCCTTGGAGAGCACCCAGTCCTTCTCCCAGGAGCTGGCTCCATTAGCCAGCGCCTGCTGGAAGGGACTGCGAGAGGGCTGAGCTCAGCAGGAGCTCTCTGGGCTCAAAGAAAGGCTTCCTATGGAAAATGTGATGCTGGTGCTTCTGGTCTGTCAGCTCCAGGTGACTCCCCAGGCACAGCAACTGGGCCCATGGGAGAGGCACAGACAGCATGTACAGAGACACGGGCACACGGATTTCCTATCAGAACTGTCACAGCCATCCCTGCAAGGGGGTCTGGTCTCACTTTGGCACAGACCAGGCTGCAGGGACAAAACCCCAAAGATTCTTCTGGCAATCAGATCATCCCCCAGATCTGCTGAGGGCAGGTATATCAAAAGCAGTGGGGTCTCTGCACTGGGAGATGATTAGGCCTATTCTACATAACCCCCCTTCAACAGGCTATATATTACTTTTCAGCTAACTGATGATGTTTATTTTTAACCTTTTTCCTTTCCTATTAGATCACATTCACCTTAGAGATAGTGAGTTCTGCTTAGCAGTTTAGCTGAAAGTCTCAAAATGGTCAGTCAATTTCAGCTGTTTTGTTGGGCTTTTTTTAAACAACAAGAAATTGAATGTATTTGGGAGCACTGATGATGGGACAAATACACCTTTCTGGAAGTTACCTATCCTAGTCTACCAGGTGAGTGCTGTGAAAATCTCCAGTGCATGTACTGTTGTGAATTCATGACTGCAGGTCATTTGGTCCAAAACATCAGCCATCAGATATTTCCTGCACTAGTCACTATCTGCAGAAGGGTTATTCATTAGGTCTTTGCAAATTCATATTCCTTTGCCCATATTGCTAGATTCCATGGTGTTGCTTTCCCATCCTCTTTGAAAATTAAGTCACCGTGTCAGTGATTCATGTGGAAAATAACAACATGTGCATTTCATCCTCTTTTGGCTGTGTTTCTCAGGTAAAGGAATCCCCTTTGCTGAAAGCAAACCAAATCATGAAGGTCTGGACTAACACTGTTGCAGAAAAGGGCTATTTTTGGTACTGAAACTCCTGGGGAAAAGCCAGCTATAGCCTGAGCAGTTGAAACTTGCTATGCTATGTGTTTGACTTGCATGGGCATCCTCATTATTAAAAGTTCAAAGAAAACTGTTCCTTCCTATGTGGTGTCTTCTGTTCTGTGCAGGGAATGAATAACCTATTCCTTGCTTCATTCACTTTTGTAACTGCCACTGCTATTGCTGTTTCCTGTAAGAAACCATGGAGTTGCATTTGGAATATTTACTGTGTAATTAAAGGGTATAAAATACTGTCACTATAAGAATCTTCCCTGTTAAATCTACATGGTCATAAAATATTAAGGGAAACTAGATCAATCTATTGAAGATATTCACATACAAAAGTGTTTTTTGTAGATCACAGGAATTTATAAGAAAACTTACTGCACATTATGGAGCTCTGAGCTGTATGACCATATTGTATCCCTGTGGATATTGCAAAAGTATGCTCATCAAGTTACTGGCACACAACTCAATTTTTACATGGAAGACTAAAACTTGGTGTTAAATAATGCCTAAAAGCAAACAGAAAGCACCTTGTCTCCTTCAAATGGCATCCTCCCAGGAAATGCAAAAAAATCAATATATTATAGTAGCTTATGATCTCATTTAAGTGATTCAACACAACAAAATTTCAATGACATTTCTTTCTTCTGTGACTTGCCTTTTCTTTCTGAATGGCACTACTAGATTTGGACTTTTTTTTCATCCCTTCCTTAGAACCATGCTGTGGGAGGCAGCCTGTTCTGGGGGAAAAAAACCCCAAAACATATGGTGTATTAAACTAGTAGAGATTAACAGAAGCCAAAAAATTCATGAATGCCATGGACTCTATAGCTCTAGTCTGGGGAGGGGAAGACCCGTGCCACATCAGGCTGGCTGGACTATCCCCTGGGACACGTGGGATTGTCTCCTACCATAGATGTCTCTGTTTTCTTCCTAGTTTATCTTAGGCTGATTTTTCACGGAACAAAAGCTGTACTTTCCCTATTAAATTGCCCTATAGCTGCCTTATACAGGAAGTGTAGATGGCTTATACTTCCCAGTCATACAAATTTTTATGTCTTTCTGAATGGGATTGTTGCTTGGGCCTCCAGAAGATGCTATACTTATTTACATTTGAGTTAAGCACTGATGATCCCCTCCTTATGGCTTCACTGCAGAAAGAAGGTGATGGTGGCAGTGAGCAGATGAATCACAAAAGACACGCTTCATCTGCCTGATCTCTGGTCTCACTTCTGCCCTAAGAAATAGTGCAATAGTTCAACTTTATAGCCTTTGTGAATTAGAAAAGCACCCTTATGCTGTTGAAAAGAGAAAATGTCCATAAACAGTGTTATTGACAGTTATTACTGTTGTATCACTGAAGACCAGGGCTCACTGTGCTGAGTGCTGTGCAAGTGTATTTTAGAGGGCTTCCCTGCTATAAACAACAGTATTTTTGTTAGAAGTAGAAGGTCTTGTTATTCCTATGACTCCCTTTGCTCTATTTTGGAGCTCAAATAGCATGTGGGCAGTCATGCCTTAGTCAGAAGAACCAACTTAAGACAGACACATTTCCATCATGTGAGCATTTCTTTTTATCTTCTGTCTCCACCACATTTGGAGTTTTGCTGTCCTTACTCCAGGGAAAATTTGCCACACTCCACATGTCCAAAAAGAAACCACCAGAAGCAAGCAGAGTGAAGAAACATAAACTGGTTGAAACAAAAATTTGAGGGTTTCTTATTTTCAAAACAAAATATTTGTATCTATAGCTTTTGATCTTTTAGAATAAGTATGTGCTCAGATTAATCTGTGACGGATTCAGAAGGCACTACAGAAATAGTGCAACTGGCAGATGCCTATGATTGAATTCTAGTCAGAAAACAGAGTTCTTCACTCTTTCTGTATCTAGTCTGGTGATCTAGATTGCCCCTAACCAACACCTACCTAAGGGCAGAAAGATGCTATGAACATCCTAGAGAGATGGTTCTGGAGAGGCCTGAAAGGTTAGATATGTTTTCTATCCTTGGTTGTTTGATTTTTTATTTTTTTTTTTTTTTAATGGTAATGTATTTTCCTTCCCCCCTTCCTTTCTAACATGACAGCTTTATTTACATCTTGCAAACTTCTCATTCTTTAGTTTTGGTAACAGTATTGCTGATTCATTGATCCATTCATGATCCAGGGCTCCTTTCAGTCCTTTCCAGCAATGCTGCTGCCTGGCCAATTATTTTATTGTGCTGATGCATCTTTTCCTTTCCCCTCTGACCAGCTCTTATCTCACAACAGTCTCCACATTTTCTTTGGTGTGTCCTTTTCAAAATGGAGAGTTAATAACTAGGTCAGCTTCAATAAGAAAGGTGAGTGTGGAGTGCTAGTCTGTGCCCAGGAGCCTTCTTGCCCCTCACAGCAAAAATCTCTCACATTTCCTCAAACTTAATCCGCTTTTAATGGCCTTACTTATTAGTTGCTAAGCTGTTTTCTTCTGGAGAGCTAGAAAAGATAGCCCACATAGTAAGATGCTGGGAGTTTGTGGTTAGGCATAAAGTGAGAATGTCTGAATTTGCATCTTGCTCTTTTTGGTGGAATGGGACCACTTAGGAAACTTGTTCAGTACTGTCTCTGTTTAAGAAGTAAGAGCCTGGATGAGATTTCTGGCCCCTGAGCAAATTTTCTGAGTGCCCTTGGGTGACTCAGTTGCTTGTCTCTGTTTCAGCTCTCTCTCTGCCAGACTGATGTAATATTCCATGCCTAATATAGGTGCCGAGGAGATAAATTAATGAATGCGTATGGAGCATGCAGATCATTGATGTATGGATTGGTACCCCTGAGAGACACCAGCAGACAGCAGGTTGGGAACAGAGGCTGGCTTGCCAGGGTGGAGAGTGAGAAAACTCTCAAAGAAGTGGACAGGAGGCTGGTAAAAGAAAGCAGGAGAGAGCCCGGAAAAATTAGGGCTGATATAACAAAAGGCATTCATTACTTGCTACAGAAACTCTAAAGGAATTTGACGTTTGGATGTTCCCTTCCAATTTGGACACTTGGAATGCTTTAATCTATCAAATTTCAGTGGGAAGTCTAAAAGTCTAAAGAAAGACCTCCTGAAAGGCACTTGCATAGTGCACACAGAAAAAAAATCTAATACAGATTAATTTAAACCCGAAAATTAAATAAGCCTTAAACAAGCCCTGAAAAATGCACACAAACATATTCTGGTGAAAAGCTACATTGTGATCCTTCCTGTATGAATTATAGCACATATACAATAACTGCCATGAATTCTGCAGGGAATGTGAGAATGTAGGCACCTATTCAGATTGGAAGCCATAAAAAAGGAACCTCTAATAAGAAGTGGATCCTAACATTTTTTGAAATAACTAAAATAAGAAAGGGACCAGAGGGAGGGAATTGCATAAGGAGTGGAAAATCCTGGACCCATGCTGGCCCGAAAGTAGTATCAGAAAGAAAGAGCTCCTTTAAGTAAAAAAACTCCCAAATTAGACCTTTGTCTGACCAATTCAATAAGAAAGGAACAGGGAATAGAGAAAGTCATTCAAATGTATTCATTAAGTTGCCAGAGAAATGCTTATTAAAGAAACTCTCATCTTGATTCCTTTTTTGGGTAGAAGGAAAAGAAGGAAGGGAAAGGTTTATTTTTTTTTTTGTTATTTAACATTAATTCTTAGAGGCATTCTTCCTATTATTCCTTCTATTTTGACTTGCTGCATTTGAAAAACATGTTGTCTTTTAAATAGATTTATTCCTTTCAACAGCATCTGACATATTTTGTCAGACGTTCCTTCTTTTTTCCAGTTTATTTCTTAACATGTATTTGTATAAGTGCCTTCCACTCTATTAATTGATGTGTTTGTGTCTGTTCAGAGCAAATGCATTCTCCTCACAGGGATTTTAACAGGCATTTGTTTAAGTGGGTTTTGCTTTTCTGTGTCTATTTCTGCTTGTTTTTCTGGTAGAGAAGGAGACATTACTAACATGCAGCCGACATAATGAGTCCCATTAACTCCCAGTTCAGCTTGCTTTTTGACCACCTCTCTTTTAATGACTGTACTTTTCTTGACTGCAAAGTTTGGGGAATAGGAAAACTGTTCGCTCTGCTGGATTTTAATACATGTTTACATCCTTCTTTGCAGAATAGCACCACCTCTCAATTAATGTTAGTCTTAGCCCTAGAAAAGCAATTGGTAATAAATAAATGTGAGCATGTGTTGGAAAAGTGTGGTGCAAACCAGAATTTTTACAAAGGCTGCAAAGCAATTTTAGAGATGAAGCAGCGTTTGTGTTCTAATATTTTAAAGCTTTTTCATTGATCTCCTGTTAAATGAGAAGCAAGAATTAACCTCAATGACAGTGCTAGTAGCTCGGCAGTCTATTTTGGCCTGTTCCTTAAGTAAAAAGAGCAACCTAGATGAGAATTTTGTGCTTCACTGGATATTGAAAGATGAGGCAATAAACTGCTAAACTTGAGTAATCACACACTCCCAGAGGAATGCCTCAAATGGGGTTGGTCAAAAACCTTGAAATTCTAGCCTTCTGCACACTGCCTGGGCTTTAACATTTGATGAGAGTCATTATAGTGGGGGACTGAATACAAGTGTCTTCTGATTACAGACCTTCCATTAAAAGTTCCCACCAGTGTGCCTTTCCATAGAGAAGCGTCAATGGGATTAAAATCTCAATTCACCCCAGTCAATTCTCCAGTAACACGATTTCATTAGAGGCAGGCAGGGAGGAAAATGGACTAGAAAGCACTGAAACAGCTGGTGTATAAATTATAAAGTGTACTTTCTACTAAGTGAACACACCTTCCGCTCAGCCACATTACTAATTAATGTGTAGGGTAGCCGATTTTATGTAAATTGTATTCTTCCTCTCTCCTGTGCTTTGGTTAACAACAGGTTCTTCTAAATCTTGGAAAAAGAAAGATTATGCAAAGCTATCATCATATGAAAATAATGTATTAACATACTGCCTGTGAACTGTATCCAATCAGTTCCTTTTCACTGGCGTGTGTACAAAACAATTAAAATCAAATTTATATTGCACTTCTTTAATATATTCTGGCTTTAATATAATCAACGAACAAGTGTTAAAAAGTCTTACAGGCCTATTCTGCTTTAAAATGATATGTTTGTTCTCAGGGTTGGTGGATATTTTCAGATTCTCTAAAAGGGCACTAAAATGAAAAGTTCTCGGCATACAAATGCAACTCTGGCAGCCATCACTTCACGTGGAGCCTGTCTCATTCCAGCCTCTCTCAGCCTGTTGTGTTCATTTTTTTAGCTGGTGTTTTTATTCCTGGACTTTGTCAGCTGTTCCCCATGTTACCTGCAGCATATTTGTTTTTAATTATTGGGTGTTGCTTAATAATAGCTCATAAAGTTTATGAGACCCCTGAATTGTCTGGATGATGCACAGGCTGGTTGTGCTACTGGCTATTCCGGTGTCAGGCAGACACACACACCCAGGAGCTGTCTGCATGCCTGCCAAGCCCAGGATTTCACCTGGAGACTGAAGGATGGCTCACATGCCAGCAGCATATCCTTATTTCCCATGTTTCATGCTCTGAGGCTATGTTTTCCCTGTCTGTTTTCCTTCCTGTCTTTGGTATACTCTCATGTGACACGTGGCAGGAAGAACCGAGATATTCTGTCACTGCTCTCAGTGCTAGAAGATCTCAGAAACAAAAAAACTGGTGTGAGTAAAACATTTTTGTCATTCACAGGAGCGGAATGTCTACTAAGAGGTTGTTTATTCTGTCCTTAACAGTATCTGCATCTCCCCAGGAACAGTGCCTTGTTGAGCACCTCCACCAACAGGCACTCCATACTTCATGGGGCAGTTCTTCTCAGGGATTCTGAGAAGATTCTCAGGGATTCTGTGAAGATTCAAACAGAACTTTGCTGTTTCTAAAAAACGCCTCTAGCTGCAGGTAAACCCATATCTTGTCCTATGCACTGAGGATAAAGAAGAGATTACTCTCTTCTTTGAATTTGCCTTTTACTTATTTTGAGAACCTATCCTCCCTCAGACACATATGCAGAGATTAATGCTAGTGCCCAGCCAAGATGATTCTTGAAACCATGATCATGAAACTGGAGATGATTGGTTTTCCCCTCCCTTGGCAGCACTGAACCTGCCTACAAAAACACATCCCTCTGAGGAGACCAAAAGAGAATGTGTTTCCTAGGAGAAATAAATGAGTGAGATCCTCATACCGCTTCTGAGCCTTTTTCTAAAGTAAAGCTACTTCTTATGGCAAGAGACAAACTGAGAACACAAGCTCACTTCAGTTTGGACCAGAGCATAGTAATAAACCAGGGCAGTGTCTTTCCATTAAGTGGTCCTGTGCCATCCTTATTTAGGATTTCCTAACAATTAATTTAGCCAGATAGAAAATGTGATTGGCATAACTCCATTTTGAAATTGCAGATTTGAATTACTGAAAGTATAAATGGTTGTGCATTTACATTATGAAGAATAGCTTTAGATTCAAAACATTTCTTCTCTTTGGCTCTTTGCAGCAAAGCTATGAGATGAAGGTGGGTGAAAAATGAAGAGGAGAGGAAAAAAATGCTAGGATTCAGTGCCAAATACTTTCTTCTTGTCCCTCATTTCCTACCAGCTGATTTGGAGTGGAACCAAGCTCAGCAGCTAACTGATAGTGTACCTCACACTAAACACTTGGTCAGACCTACAGCAGCATTTTCCTCCTTGGTGATGTTGATGGCATAAATGGCATCAGCAAACTGGCCCTCAGCTCTTCATAGGGACAGAATAGGAGTGGAGGAGGTGCACATTCCACCCTTGGCCACAATGGTGGAAGCCCAGGAAGTGTCAGTGGGAACTGAAGGTAGCCAAGAAGGTCGCTGTGCAGAGACACATATTACAGTACTTATCTTCCTGATTGCTCAGCACTCGAGGTAAATGTTGTCTCTCTCACTGCCTCCGGTTGTAAGTCACTGTCAGATCCTTCCCCACTGCCTGCCAGGCAGGTGTCACCAGAGTTTGGTGACACTCTTCAAGCCTGCCAGGACTTGTGGTGCTGTTACTACTCACTAAGACACAGAGCTCTGGTACCTGGGTTTGCTTTCCCACTTACAGTACTGGAAAAAATGCTCTGTTGTTCTTTCAGAAATACTTTGATGATGAATGGTTGCCAAATAAGGTGAACAAATAAATCTCAGGAGCTTCTGAAGGTGATCCCCCAAAAATGGCTTAACTGGGCTTAACAATGACTTGTCTGGCCATTTGCTGGTTTGCTCTTGTTGGAAAGAAGAAATGTATGGAAAGATAAGTTGTAGCTATTGTTTTCTAGGCAGCTCAAAATATAGATAGAACAGAGAAAAGAAGCTTCTCTTTCTTTGGGTGGTGTTGTCAGGACGGTTGAAAGCGGATGAGTAGGTTCCTCAGTGATTTGGGGGTTGCACTTCTTCAGTCAAAGAGATTCTCTCATTCCTGCAATTTATAAATGGGCTTTTTTTTTTTTTTTTTCTTGCTGCTGTATTATTTGTACCAGTGTTTACTGTATTTGTGGGAAATTATCCTATTTGTCTTCAGCGGATACTGCACAAGACTCAAAATGAGAAACACATACAGTTTGTTAGGGCTCAATATGTAATTTTTTTTTGTGATAAAGAAAATGAAAAAGATAGTTGTAGCTACATTTTAATTACATTTATTGGATATACACATTGTCTAAGACCTAGAATATCTCTAGCATGATGGAAGACAGCAAAAGAATGGGATTAGAGCAGATGAAGAAGAAAGAGATCTCAGGCCTAAATAGTGATACAGAGAGGATAACCAATCTGTGATGGCTGAAATTTTTTAGCTTTAGGGGATGTTTAGTTTCTTCGTACAAATTGCCAGTGATAGATTTTAATTTCTTCATGCATTCCCATAATTATTTTTGTTACGAAGTAACTGTGAAATTGAGTCTTTTGCTTCTGCTGATACCAGGTCACTTCTGAAAACAAAGTGTATCTCAGAGAACAGCAATATTATTATTCAAAGGCTGCATGCTTGGGCAATTATGCAAACATTGTCCTACTGTCAGTCAGCACAAACCTTTCCTAAAATACCTGGAACCCTTGAATTAATTAAACTTCTCATCTCCTCCTTTGAATGCCACCATGCAAGGTATCCACCTCCTGCCCAAACCCACTCCAAAAGTCCCCCCCCCAGGTCATTTTATCATGCAGTTGTCCAGCTGAATGTTGGTCTGCAGTCAACAATGTTGCTCCTCTAATCACTGGGTACAAGGTTATATATGTACAGTTTTGCAAACTCTGTATGCTCTTTCAGCAAAAGTCAATTTGGTGACTCACATGTTGCAAAAAGTGTGAAATCTGCTGAAAGCAGCATTGCTTACCTGAAGGAAGTAAGTACAGTTTCTGTGGCCTAACCTCAGAGATAGCAGAGGCTGATGTCACCTTTCCATCATGGATGGAAGTTTAGGAGCACAGTTCATATGAAAGGAGCTGGAGAGAAAAAAGGCCTGGTGGAAAAAACCCCCAAAAAACCAAAACCAAAAAACCAAAACCAAAAAACCAAAACCAACAACATACCAAGCACAATGTAACAAGACTTTTTTTCTTATTTTTTTCACTCCCTAAGTACTTTTCATAGGAATAAATGGTTTATCTTTTCAGATCTGTATATTAGTGCAGAAATATCCTGCTGGGAAAAGGCTGCATAAGTTCTGGCCGTCATGTAAATGAAGACTCACTTGGGAAGAAGAAAAGACACAAAATGTTGGCTGGGTCTCTAAGTGAAGGTAAACGTTGTCCTACATTAACAGTAATGAGAACAAAGCTAAATGGTGCTCAAATTTTGTTTCAGGAGCAAACTAGTCTTATGTCAACCAAAGCTTTCATGATTTTTATGAAGGGGGAGACCTTTTCTCCCTTTGTCTATTCTTACTCCTTGGTAAACAGGCATGCATAAAAACAAGCCTATAAAAAAAGGGTGGCATTCATGCCCTCTGTTCTGTGCACTGCCCCCCCTCCCCCCCACCCCAGCTCCACCCCATGTGTGTGGTACTCAAAAGGGCAAGTGTGTCCCACAGGGAGGAGGAATATTCAACGTTCCACAAATGGCTTTGAACCAGCTGAATATCACAAAACCACCCTGCAGAGCCCCTGGGCCTGGGTACTCTTGCTGGGACAATTTCATCCAGGACTGTATGGGGAGCTTCTTAATTGAGGCTCATTACTTCCATTTCCTACTGACACTGCACCCCGTGAGGCGCCACTCAGGCAAGCGCTGGGGGCAGTGGGTGGAACAGCTGCTGCTGCTCTCATGGAAGCTGGAGAGGCTGAGGGATAACAGTGCCAGCACTGGTGCCTCTGTGGTTGGTATTGCTTGGGACGAGGAGCAATCTAATCTAAGCCCCTTAGACAGGGGCATGCACCTGCCTCAGCCACCACAGGGCCTTTGGCATGGAGAATGTGCACTCCTGACAAACTGCCCCCAGCAGGTCTTTCCTTCACCCCTTTGGGATGTCTGGCAATCTGAATGTTTTGTCCTTTTTCAAGAAGGTTCATGCTTGAAAGAACCTCAGCTAAGACTCCTGAAGAGGATAATTTCCCTATTTTAATAGGTAACGTGAGCCATCTATTTTTTCTTATTCAGGTTGCATAACCTGTGTCTCCAAGATCAGATGAGCATCCTTCCAAAGCCTCTAGCTCTGATTCTGTTTCTTCAAGCACACAAGTTCACAGGTGGACATGGGCTTCCTGTTCATTCCTGGTCCTGTGGACATCCTGAATCCCTGCTGAGAACCTTGTTCCTATTTCTTTACAGACATTCTTGCAGTTCTTTGCTGATGTAGTATCTTCAGTTTTCATTATTAAAGACCCCTTATGGGCTTTGGCTCTTAGAGGTAAATATGCAGTATCTTCGACTTTATGTCAACTTTTCCAGAGTACCACAAAAGCTGTTAGAGGAATTAATCACCTTTTGATTTCCATGGGACAGTGGAAAACCTGTGAGAGAGAACTTAGGCAATGATATCTGTTATTATCACCCTTCTGAAACTCACCACTGCTGAGTGAAAATGAGCTTTGTGAAGGTAATCAATCACTGGCCACCACATGGGTTCCCTCAGTATAACATTAAGGGTAAAACTCATCACTTTGAACAGCATCAACGCAGCCTTGTGTAACACCAATTCTCACTCACCCACTTCTGTAGAGGAGATGAAAGGGATCTGTTTACTCAAGATACTCCGGCTTAGCATTTCACCACTCCCAGTGCAAGTAATGACTTGCTGGACAGCCATCAGACTGGCCAGGCAAGGGCTTCCTGTGCTGCAAGGTGGCATGGGGCCATGGTAGCTCTGCACATTGACTGAGAAGTCAGATAAATTATAACTACCAGCATCAAAGACGTAAAAATGACAAAAAAAATTACATGGAATTACAGAGGGTTCCTTTCTTTGCAGCTGTTGTTAGTCAGGTATTCTTATTCCAATTAATGGAATAAGAAATTATTTTAGAACATATTGCATTATACCAGAATGTTGTTTCACTCCCAAAAAAATACCCCTACATAAGTCCCCACGGAGGATGTTTTAGGTGAGGGATAAACTCAGAGAGAAGGTGGTGTCCACTGTGTTAGACTCTGCACATTAAACATTTGGCAACCCAGAGATGAAAGGTTGAAAGGTGAAAGGACCATGTTTGTGGGCAGGGGAGGTTTCTTGTTTGGCAGCACCTGAGAACAGATCTAAGCTGGTTCAAGGCATTTCAGTCTGGGTGTATCTTCTCTGCTTTGTGTGTATGTAAAGATGCCCAGGTGATTTCCATGGCACAGGCTTTGCAGGCATGCAGTTGCTGCATCCTGTCTCTAGAGACTAAGAAGCAGTGGCAGGTCATCACAGAGATAATTAGCTCATGTATTTTGACAGGTGAAGCTAAATAAAATGAAATAATGTGACAGGAAGTGAGGCAAAAATGCAACAATGCAACAAAGGAATAGACTTGCATGAATATCAGGTTACCGGGGGTGGGGGGGGGGGGGGTGGGGGGGGGGGGGGTGGGGGGGGGGGGGGAATGAGGATGGGAAATGTATATATTAAAAAAAGCAAAAAAAACCCAGATATTTTCATAAATCTGTTTCAACTTCAGCAGTTTTACTAGCTCAGTAGTTCCCTCTCTCTTGGCCTGTTTGGGTAAGGCAGTGCTACTATCACAGTAAGTGCTTTCACTCCTTCACACACAGTAAGAGGACCGCAAGACCTCTTGCCAAAATCTCTTTCAAAACTGGGTGTGAAGTGACAAAGTAAGAAGGTCCACTTGAGTTTGGAGAGAGTCTAAAATAGTTCTCGGAATTGCAAGCTGCTCTATTAGTCTCTTTTCAGGCCCATGGGCTGGACAGGTTTGTGGCCAAATAACTGCTGATTGTGACTGCTATTCCCAAAGGGAAGAAAGAGAAATGGTATATGGGGCAGGAAAGCAACAATGGATTTCTGATGATATAGTCTTTTCCAGTGTGAGCACAAGCAGTGTTCTGCTCTAAGGAAACAAGGACAATTTTGCCACAAGTATTATCAAGTGGCTAGGACTGTCTTCATAGTGTTCTGCTGGCAAAAATCATAGACAAGCAAGAGGGAAAATTTATCCAAAATTATGGCAAGGAAATGCATTAGAAGAGGAAAAAAATTATAAACCGCACAGGTGGCATGGAAAACAACAGTGATGTCTTCTCAATAAAGATGCAGAGGACATAAAATGGGAAAAGGCAATGTGTCAATGCAGCTTTACCAGGTCACAGCAGTGAGGCCTGTTTCGGAGGACCACTGCAGCGATCCTCGCAAACAGCTCACAGATGTGTGGCACTACCCAGCCTGATCAGGCTGTACCAGCCTGCAAGCCTCCAGCCAAACATCCTGCCTTTTAGTGCTACATGTCCCTTGGCTGCACACAGCAGCACAGGCCATCTGTGAGGGAACAGGATTCCCCTCCCGTGCCTGGGCAGCGGCACCGCCTGGGGACCTGCCGGACATGGGTTAGCACAGAGTCAGCTCCAGGGTGTCAGGGTTATGGTGCCAGAGGTGACTATGAGATTTGGCTGTGATACCTTGATACTCAGAGTCCTGGGAGGTGGCCTGAAGAAGCACAGTCTCCTGTGCCAATGGCACTGAGATGTACAGGGCACGGGCTCTCCAGGATGAGAGCAAGTGGGAAGGGCACATCTCACTGAGGCAGCTAAGGAGATCATGGGATAATGAAAAGACAGTTTGTCTGTCTTTTCAAGAGCTACCGGCTCCATTTTGCCCAGGCTAGCTCGAGACTGCAACAAGGCAGGAAAACTCCCCTGGGTCCTGGAAACTCCCCTGGGTCCTTAAAACCCAGGCAGTGGCAAGGGGCTTTTCCCCTTATTGCAAGAGAGAGTCAGTGGCAGAGGAAAGGAGCCAGACTTGATCTGAGGGCAAATCCAAGGTCTTTATTTCAGTCCTTGTCCTGTCCTGTTTGGACTTCTGCCTCAGACCGCAACTTGAATTAAGTCATGTGGCCAGCCTCGTGTTCTGGGCTTATATGCAGGGGAGGGGCTAAAGGAGGAGAAAATCCAACAGCCAATGAGGGATAAGGTGGGAGTGGAACAGGGTTGGAGGGACATTCAAAGAAACGAATAGGGAACATAAAGGGAGGCATCTCTTCAGCCCTTGCCCTATCATTCAGTGTCTTTACCCGAACTCTCCAGAACCTGGGAGGAACACCCAAATGACAGACAGGGCTCGCAGGCGGAGACTGGGAAGGATGGACAGGGAAGGGGAGCAGGGACAAACCTCTCCTTCCAGGAGAACAGGGGAGTACAGAACAAACCATTATAAAAAAACCAATATAAAAATGAAATACAATAAGAAAACAAATAACACACAGCAACCACAGTTTAATGTTGTGTGTATTTAGACAGGCACAACTGTGGTTTGGAGACCTGTAGTGGTGTGGGATTTGTTTTGGTTTTATTGTATGTGCTGTTAATTTGTTGAATGGCTCCTTCTATGTACCCCTGTTTGTCCCCCCTCAATGGTCCTTCCCTGTTTTTCTCCCCTCCAACAGTTATGCGTCAATCCCCCACTCCCCCTCCTCTGTGGTCTGCCTGTCATCTCGGGGCCTTCCCCTGGAGCTAGAAAGTTCTTCCAAGAGTGATAGGTCAGATCCAGAGGGGGTCCCTCCCCATCATTTATGTTTGGTTTATGAAAATATCATTCACCAGTGTGACCCCTCCCTGGTGATCCCTGATTTGCTCTCCCCCTGCCTCTTCCCCTTGTTCTCCCCCCAAATAAAAGGTGCTGTCAAGCAGCCTGGGTGGCTCTGCCTGGGCAGTTTCCTGGAGGTGAAGAGGTCCCACACTGGGGCTCCAATAAAATCTTGTGACCCGCTCAGCAGAGTTGGCCTTTCTATCTCTGCCGTCATTGCTTTGCACCACCTGTGCCTACCGCCAAGGTCGCATGGGAGCCAAGACCCCACAGGATCGGATTAGCTGGCGCTGCCAACTATCTGTACCTTTTCACATCACGGTGCCTGAGCGAGCCCGAGAGAGTGTGAAGGAAGACCATGCATTAGGCACCGCGACAGCATTTCTGGTGCCCAACATGGGGCTGCCCAACACTGGTGGACCCTGCAGAGAGGACTTTTGGACTCAAATCCATTGACAAGTCCCTGGTTGTCACGCTACCCCCATCATAGCAGCTCCAAATTTTCCGAGTGCGCTCCTGGGGACGAGGAGGGTGGCCTGTTCCGCACCCAAAGATGTCCTCCTCAGGTGGAGATTCATCGGACCCGAGATTTTCACCATTGCTGGAGGACTGGTGAGTTGCTTCTGCTCCTTTTAGGGGGCAGGCACTCAAAGGAACAAAAGGGAATTGGATGGAAGCCTCAGGCTTCGTCCTGGTGCACTCACTACATTGAGGCTCCAAGGCTGCACAGCCCCAGGGAGGTGGGTGTTGGCCCCTTCTCCGGAATAGGCCTCCTCTGGTGCGTTTTAGTTTTTTCATTGTTTTATCCTCCTTTTTTCATTTACGTGGCACAGTTCATGCAGCTAGTAGCCCCCAGCATGTGACCCGGCACGGGGTCAGTTTGGCTACCAGCTAGTTTTAGTTCTGCAGCGCCCTGGGGAGTGAGCGGTGCAGGATCCCTTCCCTGGTTTTTAAGTGCGTTTGGCGTGTTAGTTTAATTTCAAGTTTTTTGTTTTCTCAATGTTTGCAGTGAGGGTCATGAATTTCCATCAGAGCTGAAATGGGTGCTAGGCTCTCCGTGGCCCAGAGAGGAGTTTTTTATAGTTTAGTTAATGTTCTTAATGTTGCCCAAGTTAAGTTTTGGAAGGGCAAGTTAAAAAGGTTCCTCTGCTGGCTTTTTCTCCATTTTCTGCATGCGTCTTTTGAAACAGTACGCAGTGCTCACTTTTGGAACACTCTGGAGAAGAAAATTTTACAACTAGCTAAATCAGCAGACGAAACATCAGCTAAATTAACACATTGGGTTTTGCAAATTAGATCTGCCATCATAATGGAAAAGGGAATGGAGAAATCACCGAGTTGCGGGCAACCTTCCCCAGCTTCCCCTTACCCCATTCCCAAACCCCCTCACTCAGAACAGAGCATCCTAAACGGAGCAGCAGAGAGACAGTCTGCCAGCTCAGGCTCCCTGCAGGTGCCCAAAACCCCCCGCCCAAGCAGTCTCAGCCAGACTGCTAAGGATTTCTCAGATAGCCCCGGCCAGGCTGTCCGGGAACATTCCCCTTCCCCATTTTACCCGGTTCAAAAACCCAAAGTTCATTTTAGTTCTACGGAGCACGAGTCACAAGATGGTGCCTCTTTCCCCAGGACCCAAAATGGCGGTGACCGCATGGCAGGATCATCTTCTTGGTCCTCCCTTTATTCTCTCCACAATCCCTTCTGTCCCCCGACTCCCTCCACTCCCTCCAACCCCTTTCTGTCCCCGACCCCACCCCTCTCTCATGATGTCACCCACTTTCCTCTGCCTTCTCCTCAAACCCCTCCCACCCACCCTGCCCACTGACACACCCCTCAAGTGATGTCATCCAGCTCCCAAACCACACCTCCTCCCGGAAGGTGGCCATCTTGGAGTTCCAGTTCCCATGCCCCCCCTTCCGGTTCCCACAGTGGGAACCCGGAAGATCAGGAGCCAGAGCTGGAACAACCAAAACAGCTGCAGCCTCCCTCAATCCCATCCCTTGCCCCCATTGCTTTTAAATGTTCGCGAGGAGGGAATGTAACCCATGCCAACTGGCACCCCTTCCTCAAACCACCATTCAGGATTTATGCAAGGCACATAAAGATTACGGCAGCGAGAGTCCCTATTTCAAGGGCCTTTTAAAAGCCAATCTTGCCGGGGTTGTAGCTGTCCCTGCAGACATCAAGCAGCTTTTCTCCTGCCTCACAAATTCTACAGAATACAAGTTGTGAGATGCAGCATGGAGAAAGCTGCTCAGGAACGCCCTCCCCAATTTACTTGCTAATCCAGAAACAGCTGTTGATGAGCAGGGCAACCACCTCACCACTGACCATGCGGTGAGGGGCAGTGGGCTTCCCCAGCTGACCAGGCAGCAAACATCCCCATTCTGGCTCTGCAGATCATAGCAGATTCAGCAGCCAAAGCACTTTTTAGTATGCAGCCTCATGGTCCCTTCCCACCCTACTCAAAGATCGGACAAGGTCCCATGGCACCATTTGTGGATTATGTAGAAAGGCTAACCAGGGCAATCGAATTGCAAGTGAAAAAGGGGCAGGCGCAGGAGGGAATCCTAGAGGAAATTGCTTTCGCAAATGCGAATGATTTATGCTGTGCTGCAATTTTAAGTCTTCCCCTAGACCCTCCACCCTCTCTTCGAGAAGTGCTGCAGGTCTACCAGATAAAGGCTCCGTTCATGGGGCCCCCGTCCGGACAATGAGCACGTCCTCCTAACACCATGAGGGCTACTGCAACAAAAACCAGTGTACAATCTGCTACACCATCAAGCAGAACACCTTTACAGAAGAAGAAATCCTTCAATCAGAGCCAGAACCACCCATGTCATCTCTGTGGAGAGACAGGACACTGGGTCTCGCAATGCCCACTCAAGAAAGAATTCGAAACATTTAAAAACAAAAAAGAGGGAGGGCAAGGGAAATCTAATGGGGGAAAACCAATGTTTTCAAAAAACTAGTTGGGGATCCTGGGTCCACCCTGAACTGAGGCACAAATAGGGTGGACCGGGCAGGGAGGGAAAGGAGAGAGAAAGAGGATGTAAAGCACATGACAACGCCGCCTTGTCCCGCTAAAGTGGGCGAGACAGAATCTTTACCGGACTTGACACCTGACAATGACCATGACCTTGCCAAACCCATTCTAACAACTGATTCATCTTATAAGCCCTACAGGTTGCGGCTCACCGAATCTTTGCTCCTTAGTGATGATGAATGGCATTTTGTCACCATTGACTCTGATGAACCTGGAACTTGGCCTCAGATTGAAGGTTAGTTCATCATCATGGGGGACTGTAAGTACACTCTATGTGAGGTGGAAGTCCTACCGGGAACCCTTACTACCGATCCCGGAGACTTCATCCTCTGGCTGTGCTGCACCCACCCACCAACATTCCTGCCAAAGGGGCAGATAGTGGCACAGGCCATTCCCACCTGGGATCCTCCAACAGAAAATGTCCCAACGGCCTATCCAGCGCAAGCTATCACAGAAGATAAACCTAAGGTAGACTGTGAGTTCTGTGTGGGTGGGGAAGCATCACGGGTCTCCTAGACATGGGGGCGAATGTGACTGTAGTACCCACACAGTATTGGTCGTCACATGGGGCCTTCCAAAATGTGGCTGGACACGTGCAAGGTGTAGGGGGCATCCAACTGGCAAAACAATCGAAGAGTGTGGTGCAAATTAGGGGGCCGAAAGGGCAATTGGCCAGTCTCCACCCTTTCATTTTAGACTACAAGGAACCCTTGCTTGGGAGAAATCTCATGGCCTAGTGGGGGGTCACAATTGACATCCCACACCCCTCACAGGACTTTTGGGTAGTAGCCACAGAAGCGCCCTACCCAAAAGCTGAATTGGAAAACAGACACGCCAGTATGGGTAGAGCAGTGGCCGCTTTCTAAACAAAAATTAAAAGGCTTCATGAGCTTGTGTAAGAGCAGCTGAAGAAAGGTAACATCGAGGAGACCACGTCACCGTGGAATTCTCCTGTTTTTGTCATCCAGAAGACTGTCAAAAACAAATGGCAGCTCCTCCACGACCTCAGGCAAATTAACAACGTGATTGAAGGTATGGGATCTCTCCAGGCAGAGATGCCTTCCCCAACCATGCTCCCCCAAAACTGGAAATTAGCAGTCATTGACATCAAAGACTGTTTTTTCCAAATTCCCCTGAACCCTGACAATGCCCCACGGTTTGTGTTCTTGGATCCTACCATCAACTGAGAGGCCCCAAAGAAATGCTACCATTGGCGTGTACTTCCACAAGGAATGAAGAACAGCCCTGTGATTTGCCAGTGGTATGTCGCCTCCTTGCTGTCCCCAGTGTGGAAAAGGCCATCATCCATCATTACATGGATAATGTCCTTGTGTGTGCCCCCAGTGATGATGTGCTGACCCACGCGCTTGACCTGACAATCAATGCATTGGTTGTTGCAGGGTTCGAGCTGCAGGAGAGCAAAGTTCAAATGATGCCACCTTGGCGGTACCTGGGACTCAAAATCGGCAAGTGGACCATTGTGCCGCAGAAATTTGCCATCAAGACAAAAATCAGGACCCTCACAGATGTCCATCAACTGTGTGGGGCATTGAATTGGGTAAGACCCTGGCTAAGTCTGACCACTGAAGACCTGGCCCCCCTCTTTGAATTATTGAAAGGGAGCTGAGTTCTCCTAGGGTCCTCACCCTGGAGGCCAAGGAAGCCCTGGAAAAGGTCCAAAATATCATGTCTATGCAGCAGGCAAACTGGGATGAGCCAGACCTGCCTTTCAAATTTATCATAATGGGGAGATTGCCACACCTCCATGGGGACGTCTTTCAATGGGACCAAACAGCTAAAAAGGACCATGGCAGGGGAGATCCTCTCTTAATCCCAGAGTGGGTTTTCCTCAGCCACCAGTGGTCCAAAAGAATGACAAGGCCACAAGAACTGGTGGCTGAACTGATTCGGAAAGCAAGAATCCGAATCAGGGAAATGGCCAGATGTGACTTTGAATTCTTAGGATGCCATCAAACACCTGGTCCAGGCTTTCTCCTTCATGGGCATCCTGAAGGCACTGAAAACCGATAAGGGGCCTGCGTACAGATCTGAGGAATTCCACAGTTTCCTGCAGCAATGGGGAGTGGAACACAAGACAGGCATCCCCCATTCCCCGAGCTGTGAGAGGACCCACCAGGAGATCAAGCGGGTCCTCAAACAACAGCAGCAGGTTTTAAAAACAGAATCACCTTCCAGCCTACTGGCCAGGGCCCTGTTCACAATCAATTTTTTAAACTGCTCCTATAAGGTTTTGAACCCACTGATCATCTGTCACTTTGAAGCAAACCAACAGCTAACCATGAAAGAGACACCGCCGGTCATGGTCAATGACCCTGAGACTGAACGGATGGAGGGACCTCATGAAGCGGTCACATGGGGATGTGGATACACTTGCGTGTCCACCCCCACTGGCCTAAGGTGGTTGCCATCAAAATGGGTGAGGCCCTATGTCCTGAAAGTCTCAGGGACAAAAGAAAAAATCTCACAGGTGTCGGTCACAGCGTAGAGAAGGAAAAAGAGGGAGGATGACATCTGAGGCGAACTTCCCTTTCATTCCAGTTCCCCTACCCCAAACTATTTTGTCTTTTTAAAAGTCCTTTTCAGATAATTTGAACCGGATCCTGACCCGAGCCCAATTCGTGATGGAGATGCAACTTCTCCCATGGATTCTGCTTGCCAGCCTCCTCTTGCTGACCAGTGGAAAACATCCACAAAACTATCCAGAGAATGAAGGACATGCTTGGTGAGATCAAGAGGGAGAGCGATGGCTGGCTGAGCAGACTTTTTAAGGACTAGGGACTCTCGGGCTGGATTGGTTCAATTTTAAAGACTGGTTTATTAATTTTATTTGTTTGTCATTGCTTTAATTTCTTGTGGTGTCATCAAGAAGATGATTTATAAGTTAATAGTTAACATCACACATTCCCCCTTAGTGAAACATGCCACCATCCCAAGTGCATCAGAGGAATACATGGAGCTGGAGAAAGGTATGGGCATCAAAGGGCAACACCATGAAGGCTGGCCCACCCAGCAAGAGTGGTTTGCCAAATGCTATCCAGGTTCAGAGCACCTTCCACCTCCAGCCCAATTCTCTGCATTTTAAAATAGAAAGGGGGAGATGCAGTGGTGTGGGATTTGTTTTGGTTTTATTGTATGTGCTGTTAATTTGTTGAATGGTTCCTCCTGTGTACCCCTGTTTGTCCCCCCCAATGGTTGACAGTTATGTGTCAATCCCCCACTCCCCCTCCACTGGGGTCTGCCTGTCATCTCGGGGCCTTCCCCTGGAGCTAGAAAGTCCTTCCAAGAGTGATAGGTCAGATCCAGAGGGGGTCCCTCCCCATCATTTATGTTTGGTTTATGAAAATACCATTCACCAGTGTGACCCCTCCCTGGTGATCCCTGATTTGCTCTCCCCCTGCCTCTTCCCCTTGTTCTCCCCCCAGATAAAAGGTGCTGGCAAACAGCCTGGGTGGCTCTGCCAGGCAGTTACCTGGAGGTGAAGAGGTCCCACACTGGGGCTCCAATAAAATCTTGTGACCCGCTCAGCAGAGTCCGCCTTTCTATATCTGCCATCATTGCCTTGAACGATCTGTGCTTGCCGTCGAGGTCGCTTGGGAGCCAAGACCCCACAGGATCGGATTAGCTGGTGCTGCCAACTATCTGTACCTTTTCACTCCACAGTGCCTAAGCTAGCCCGAGAGAGCGTGAGGAAGACCATGCATTAGGCACTGTGACGGAGACCTGAGCAGAGACTTGTAATATTTATAGGTTTGTTTTCTTTAAGAGACTGTTTGACTGTTTCTTTTAATATATTTTTTTTTTCGCCCCTGAAAATACTGTGTGTTTAAGCGCTTTGTTGTTATTCCTGCTGTTTAGACTTTGTTATGGATACATAGGAAAAATCTGCTAGTTATGTACTTTACTTGGATGAATTGTTATCTCATGCTAACATGAAATGTAGGCATAGTCCTGCAGTAGTCATCCTTTCCTCTAAGTGTGCAGTCTTATTAATCACTTCAAAATGTTTCATGGCTCTTAGAGTTGCCAAGATCTCTTTCAAATCTGAACCAAGAGTGAAGCAACAAGGTAAGAAGGTGAACTTGATTTTAGAGAATCTAAAGTAAAAGCTCTAGGAATGGCAAGCTGCTCTATCATTCTCATTTCAGGCTCGTGGACTCCACAGTTTGTGGCCAAGAAACTGCCAAAATCCGACAGCTGACTAAATTTATACCTGTGTGTGGTATCAAATTTCAGCTATTGCTGGCCAGATTGTGGAGGAATGCAGGGAAGGGAAAGGAGGTCTTTTCTGTCAGCCAGGGTAAACTAACAGCAGACATGATTTAAAAAGTAACATCACCATGGAATTTGCCTGACACAAACTTCAGTCTCACCCTGATGGAGAAACCCTATGTAGCTTCAGGGAGATAAACAACCAACCACCCTGAAACTTGTTCAACATGAAAGGATTTTGCTATTCTTCCCTGCACAAGTAGACATTAAGAAAAAGGACAATTACAAGATAAAATATTACAAAAACAACCACTTTCAGGATCTGTTGTCACAGCTTGATTCAGCTGTGAGGGAACTACCTTTGATATTATTTCTGTGTTGAAATGCTTGAGACATTTATCAGAGATATTGACATGGAATGCTTATGAGTCAGGTGGAAGATCCTACATAGCCTCAAATTTTAGGCCAATGGTGTTTGCAAACTTATTGAAATCCAGCCAGGCCAGGCCTTGCTCCTGACAAGGATCTACCCAGCTATTCTCTCTATACATGGATCGATCGGTAACTTAGGAAAGTGAACACCATAGGGATTTCAGATTTAACCAGATTTCTGCTCTGTCATCTAAGGATCATTTTCCATTTTGTCCATGCATTTGAGCAGAAAATTAATGGTTAACTTTGCAGCCACTCTTTTAAATAGGCCTGGATTTGGTTGGTTTTATGGGGTTTTGGTTGTTTGTTTGTGGGTTTTTTGTTGTTGGTTTTTTTGTTGTTGTTGTTTGTTTGTTTGTTTGTTTTTCCCATGATCATAAATTTGCAGAGAAATTAAAAGCAAGAAAATAAAGATGTATTAGGTCCACATTATCAGGTATTCTAGGTGGGCTTCTGCTGTGTGTGAGCCATAGAAACACACATACTTTTCATCACCAGCAGAGCTATTCAGCTGGAAGCAAGGCTGATTTCAAACCAGTTTTTGCCTAAGACTGCTGGTACCTCCAACTGAGATCTGCTGGAGGGTGCTAGCTTAATTATAAAGTATCTCCCCTACAGCTGCAGAACGCTAATCCTGGTTCACCAGAATCCAGTGCCTTTGTTTGATTATAGAAACCAGCTTTTGAATCTTTTGGAGTCAATCTAGCCCTGACCTGAGCCGTACAATGGATATAGAGTAGTCATGGGATACATTGCACGCTCTTAAACGTGCCTAGCCAAAACACCTATTCTTTTTGACATATTCTACAAGCCTGTCAGACAGGGTAACAGTGACTTCAGTTTAGCCCATGCTATTTCACCGGCACATGAGGTCTTATCATGTAAATTTTGTCAATCAGGAAGTGATTTTTCTTCCAAGGGAAGAACCATTGTGTGGCAACAGTGTCTTGGGACACTCCTCCCAGTAGCATCATGTCTTCCGTCAACAAAGATGCACTTTTGTGCCTGAATGCATAAATCAGTTCCTTTTCTGAATGGCAGCTTCTCCTAAATTAGTGGCTCCTAAGAAGGTTGGAGGGGGCCCCTGGTGAAGGGTGGAAGGCAGGTTGTCCCCTGTGTTAGCCAGGACCCAAGGGTTCCTTCCTTGGTAGTGAAACAGTGCCTCTTGTTCAGTCAAGTCGTTACCTGTAGGCATTCCAGTTTTGTACGAACTGTAAGGTCTGTGACCCTGAAAGTGTATTTCAACATTTGGGAAAGACTTAAGACTAAATTAGGTAACACAGTGAAAGGATTTAGTTTTTCCAGAAATTCCTGTGACTTCTGTAACATTTTTACCTTTACGGCTTAGACAAAAATAGCTTTTTAAAGTTGAGGAACTTCTTGAGGGTTGAAGGTGACTGAACTGAGGAAAAAAGAACATTCTTTTTTTCCAGAAGTTTTTCAAGATTCTTTCCTTGGTCTGTACAGTAAGTGTTTAAAAAATCAATGAAATATATATTTTGTTTAATGTGCTATAGATTTGTCACAAGTCTAATTAAAATCTCAAGCCACTGCTTTTATATTATTTATAAAACTTCTTAGCACACAGTATCATAAATGAATCTGATTTGAGCTTAAAGCTCTACAAGTCAAGCCCAGGGCAAAGGGGCCCTGATTTATTTGGAAATTTTGAATGAAAACAAAGGATAGGTATTTATTATTTTAAAAAATAATTCCAGCTCTCCCATAATCTTAGGCACTGAGGCCATTACAAAGGAGAACAAATTTTGGTACGCAAGTAGTGGATAATGTTTTGCAAAACTACTCTGGTGTTATATTAAAAGCTTAAAAAAATCTGTTCACCAGAATTGCTGTCTCCCTCCAGCTCACATTATAATTTTCAAACCTATGAAAGCTATGCGAAACTTCAACCCAGGGTAGGAGAACACTTTTAGAAACCTAAGGTTGTGTAACCTAAGACTTGTATTTGTGTTAAAACCCTTTCACACTACCCTGTAACAGAAAGTGTTTTTAAGTTTGTCTAGTCTAACCATGAGGCTGATAGCTTCTCTCCACTCATCTGCATTTATGGATGACTGTGGTTTTAATGAAATAGAATATTCCAAATACTAATGGATCTTAAATTGCTTATTCTTACCAAGAGGTACTCCAAATAGCACATTTGCCTCAAGTATGTGATATAAAGTGATGAGTTAATTCATGTACTTGTGTCAATTGCTTCAAGATACTGAGAATTAGCTGCATTAGTGATATGCTGCTTTTTTCTCTCCTTGTGCTTTACATATGAACAGGAGAGTGCAAAGGAATGGAGATCAATTTTAGCTGTGCTGCAGCAAAGAGGGGAGAAATCTAGTGATGGTCCTACAAATGTCATTGACAAGGTTAGTAAATCCTTTCCTTTTGCATTTTCTTGCTATTCCAATCTTGCTATTGTATTTAGGCTTGACATAGTTAGAATTTTTGGAGTAGTCTGTGGCAGGGAAATTTCTGATTGCAGTGAACTAACCAAGAAGAGTTTATCTTCGTGAGAGCCACATCAAATGGAGCTTGAAAATCCCTCCTAGTGACCTGCAACAAAGCACAGCTCAAATTGCTCCAAGGACCTCTTCTCCATCTGGACTCCCAAAACAACCAGCATCACGTCTTGCAAAAGCAAGGAAAATGTGGGGACAAATGCACATCCCAGATATATCAAACATCCCTGGAGATCAAGGGCCAGAGCACAGTGAAATTCCCCAGCCTCGGGGTTCCTCTGAAGTACAACAGAGCAACAGGTGGTGGCTGTTAATGTGCTGATTGTGGCTTCCCTCTGTGTCCGGCCACGGAAAACAAAGCCAGTGAGCGGATCCATGCCAAACACTTTGCAAGCATGGAGCTTACACAATTGGGCTCCACCCACATGCCTCACATGGGAACTTTCTCCCTCACCAGCTGGGTTAAAATCACTAGATGGAAAAAAAACCCCCACAAAACAAAACAAAAAACCCCCCAAAAATAACCCCAAACCTGGAGTTGTTTTCTTCCCATTGTGGCTCCTGAGCTGAAAGTTCCTTTACAACAGAATAATAGAATAAAGATGAGAGTGAACACTGCTGATGGCTGAAAATCTGGCACCAAAATTTATTTTTCCTAAGCAGTCTGACTCTGAACAGTCTTGTCAGACAATGTCAACAGAGGCGAAAAAAAATGAAAATCATTGAATCTAATTTGGCTCAAAAATGAATAAATGCACCAGACTGGGTAAGTATATGGCCATTAAAAATGGCATAACCCTGACTGAAAACTGAACACCTTCATATGTATTTTGTACTCTCAAAGGCTTATCATGCCAGCTGTATTTTTGAATAAGCTAAGTGTCTACTCATATGAAATGAATGCGAGTAGGCACACATAAACTTTCTCATCAGGGTCCATACTCATAGCTGGGTATATATTGAAGTGTCTCAACTCAGCTTGTTATAGCTATCATGATGCAGAGCCTGAAAATGCCTCTTCTCCAAGCGCAGACAAACGTGAACTGACAAGCACTGTATTTTGCCCTTAAGGTTCCTGTCCATGGTGATGCATCATCAGTTCTTCTCTGTAAAAATCTCTGCCCCCCCATCCCACATGTGCTTGTCTCTTCCCTTAGCGCTCGCCTAATCTGAAGGAAGGTACACTTCATGGGAAACACTGACTACGCTCCAGCACCAACGTCTTAATGCTCAGGAGGAAGATGTGTGGGTTCAGCACGAGGCAGGTAGGGTTTGAGAGCCCTAGCCTGAGATGAAAAGGGACAGAGACCCACAACACGGTGCTGCGTGCGCCTCACCCGGGAACCCATGGAGCCTCCACGCCTGTCACCCATGGAAATCAATTTCCTGTTGAATGGTGCCTGTAGTCAAGAACTGGATGCTCAAAGTCCCATTGTAACCTGACACAATGAAAATAAAACCCGAGGACAATACAGATGCTGATGTCTTTACTTGCTTTGATAACAATGACACCAGTAAACAATGATGTTTAAGTGCACTTGCATGGTTTTTAAATTAAAAACAAGATAGCCAAAGGCAGTGAGAAGTCACTAGCATTCCTGAGACTGGCACAGAGAAGGCCCTCTTACTTACTTCAAGCTGGAAACAAACCCCACAGTGTGGGGATGACCATGGTACCTTTATAAGGGGGTGACAGCTTCCAGCCTCTCAATTCTGTTGTGATTTCCATTCCACCAAACTGCATTTACATAGCCACAAGAGCAGCGGGGCTTGAGGCTGGGGCATTGCAACGCGTTTGATACAGGCACTGAGACCTGTTCTCTGTGGGTGCTTCAGAAGAGAAAGAAAATGGAGTGCTAAGAAAACCTCTTCCTGCTTTCGTCCTTTCATTTTACAAAAAAAGAAAAGGCTAAAGGCTCTGCTGGAGTGACTCCATTGACTCTCATGGCTTTTGTGGGCTTCAGTTTGCAAAACAGACAGAAGACGAGAAAACCCTTCCTCCACCTCTCTCCCCTGCAATTCTTGAAAGTGACATCTGTGCAGTGCTGCAGGAAAGATTACACGTCTTAGTCTAATTATTTTTTTACCCTGCCACTCCCAATTTACTCGTGCCGACTATCATAATATTAATTTTTAGCAAGGAGGAGTAAGGAGTGCTCCCCTGGGCCAGTGTGGTTCTTCTGGCACGGAGCAGCCCAGGGTAGGGGGAGGGCAGCGGGACGGAGGTCGCTGTCACTCCAACGGGACCAGATCTGCCTTTCTCACCAAGGACCCAGGGCATCTGTCCTGGAAATCTGTCCAGAGCAGTCCCTGCTCGTCCTGCAGCACTCGAGTGTGGCACCACTCTGTCTTGCAACCACTTCTCCCTCCCACCCCCCGACTCTGCCTCACCTCCCCCGGACCCACTTCCCTTCTCGAAAAATCCATCCATTTATTTCC
>NC_053455.1:50679901-50724901 GCF_015227805.2 Hirundo rustica | reverse complement strand
GTTAGCTCTTAAGGGTTTTTCAGCTCATGTCTTAGCATAGTCCTATTTTTTTCTGAAACAGGGCAGTTGTTGGAATTGGTTATAGTGAAGAACAGTAAACATATAAAAATTCCTAACTCATGAGAAAGGCCTGAGTATTTTTAGTTAGAAGTTTGAAAAGAACAAATTCTGTTCAGTCTCTATTTTTCTACTAGTAGCTTCAAACAAATCCTATCAGCTAAATAGCAGCAAAGTTCATACAAAACCAAATTACACCACAATTATGTACAGAGAGAGAGGACAAAGGGTTAACATAACCCATTTTGTTCTGTGCCTAATGTCATTTTCAAATAGGATGATTTTGGGTGCCTTTTATTTTGTTTAGGGAATATAAGGGGAAAAATTACAGTCCCAAATCCAGGTCACATTCTAAAATACTGGCTTCAGCTCAGTTCACTTGAAATTAAAATATCTCCTTGATGAAAATGCAAAAACTGTTGAAGTGAAAAATCACAACCACCCCCCAAAACAGCTTTTTCACCTATTCACTTTCTTTTTTATTTTCCTTTTATTACCATTATCTTTCCCTCTCCTTTTCTCTTTTTCTGTTCTTTTTTTCCTTTCCTTTCTGGCAGCGTATCAGGAAACATGCAGTGGAATAATATCCCACATTCTCTTCCCAGAGTAAGAGACACATGCATCTCAAAGGATGCAAGCATACAATGCTACCTTGGTACCCTAAAATGTAATATCCAACTGGTGTTCCATCTGTCAGCTGCAAGACAGCAACAGGTAACCAGAGGTAATACTTCTTTACTCATACTAAGTTGACTTCACTCAGGAGTTGCGTAACTTTTCTTTTAAAGAAAAGAATCAAGAAATGGCAGGCAAACCTAGTGACTTGTTCAGGTTAGAATTATACTTTTGTGACTTGTAGAAGGGTGCATGTTCATATTTTAATAATAATGGGAATCCTTGACAGTAAGAGATATAAAAGAGCTACAAAAGAGACCCAAGTACAGATGACAAATTCGAAACTGGTGAATGCCAAAGGCCACAACTGTTGCTGACTTGTGAACAGTGCAATTACAAATGAAATTTCTACTAAAATCTCTAAGCTATTTTTTGATTTATCAGGTTCTGCTATAATAGTCACATGATTTTAGATACCATGGTATGTTACAGAGGAAAACTAAAGGCCTTCTATTCTTTAAACATATTTTATAACTCCATTATGGCCTAATTTTAAGTGAACCATAGTAGTATGAACTGATATCGTTTGCATCTAAGAAATTTCTAATGTGTTTTCACCCTCTTAACAAAGATAGTCCACAATTTGCATTCTTTCATCTGTTTCAAATGTCACTATAATCTATTTGCTACATTTATTTGGCATTGCCTACACATATTCCAATTATTTGGAAATACCAACACATTTTTACCAATTTCTCCTAACCGCTTCTCAAATGAAAACCAATAATCAAATAGGTAAAATAATTTTACATGATGACAGTAAAAGTATAATGTGTATTATATTCTAATGTCCTGATGACTGACTCCTTCAGTAAGAAAAATGCTGAGAAATTTTAATTTCTCACACATATACATTTGTATTTCTAATAACAGCAAATCTAGTAATGATTTTGAGCTTCCCTTGAAGAAGGAAAAGGATTCATACAAGAAGGTTTAGACGTCTAATCAAGATAAAAATTTTGGATATTTTTCATCACATAAAATTATTCTCCCCTATTTTAAGACAGTCTTGATTCTAAGTAAGAATCTCCAACAGAACTGACCTAATATCATTATGTAGTGAGGAAAATGTTTTTGTTTACATTCATATAAAAAGGAAAGAAAAGCACTTTGCTTATTAATATCTACTAAATTGTTTAAGAGGATTTTTAAGATACAAGTTAAAAGAATTTCATAATTTCAATTTCTCCTTTTCATTTAATAGTAGACATTCATTAGGACCCACACACTGTAATAAATTATAATAATTTCAAACAAGAATTAAATTACTAGGTACCTAGTGAAAGAGCCATTTTTTCTTAGGTACCCTGTAATCTAACTGTCAGATTTAAAATCTATTCCCAATCAACTCTTCACAACATTCACATTTATTCATCTATGCTAAATTAATAAAAGGTGTGAATAATACTGACAAAATTGATCATTATTGTTCATGTAGATTTAGAAAATTATAAGGCAATCTAAAATATAAAAGAAATTGAGGGAAACTATTACAGTTCTTATAAATAAATTCATCCTTTGCTGTCCTTTTTAAATCAGGAAAAATCTTCAACAAGAATTTATTGAGATTGACTAGCAAAACTATTTAATAAATTGCACATTTCAGAACAGAGTTACATTTTTATTTCAAAAACTATTAAAAGTTGATGATGACTCTAATGCAACATGAGAGTTCACCCAAATACCTTAAAAAGTAATGCTGAAATACCAAAAAAAGCTACCCAATGTCAGACTGAATGCAAATTTTTTGTAGTTTGAACCTTGAGTATGTCAAACACCTTTCACGAGGTCCTGAGTGAGCTCAGGTACCAGGGAAGTAAATGGGAATTGGAGACATCCAGAACCCCTTGGAATCCAGATCTGACCAGCTCTGTAAAACACGCTGAGCATCCCTCTCCTTTATCTTGTGAACAGACATACAAGGAGACAGCATTCTCCATGGAAATAAAGCTGTTACACAACCATCTCTCCTTACACACAGACTTCTCAGCACCCAGTAGTACGCGCTAGATGCTATTCCTGCTCTGGTAAAACCAGAGACAATGTCTGTAGCAGGCTCTCCCTGTCCTTTGCACATTTGCAGTAATTCCTGCCATCTAACCTCAGTGACCCTCTCCCCCCTGACGGGGATCCCTGCAGATAAAGTAAAGCATGTCAACATCTGTTCCCATTCACACTGATTTTAATTTACAAAAAGAGCTTTGCTATTTTCAGAACAGGCTCCAGAGCACAATGACAGATTTAAGGCCTTTAATGGGGTTGCGTTTTGAGTGTGTCAGCGTTTCAGGCTCACCAGGACTCAATTCTAAGGGGCTGCACCAAAGGAAGCTGCGGGGGTTTACGGAGCCACAGAAAGGGTGTTCTCCTCACCACCGTGCTATTTACCTATAAACCAGCCGGCAAAGTTTTATGTCCTTAACAAACCCCTGCATTTGCTGCTTTGAGCAGAAATCGGAGATCCAGAGCACCAGGGATACAATTCCTTCCCTCCCCATTTTCGCTTTGAGTATTCCTTCTGCCACCATACACCTTTCTGAAACCCAGCATATATTACTGGGGGGATGTTTTCCAAACTGCTTTCTCATGACAAACCTCTGTTCTTAACAACTTCTGAACCCACTGTTTTTTGTGAAAGCATAGCCAGGAGAAAACGCTGTGTGGATTTCGGGTTTGGTGGATTTTTTAAAAAAAAAAACACAGTCCTTGGTCTCTCCTGCTCTATTGCAAATACTGCAATAAGTGTAATTTTTCCATTTTTTAACTGGACATTATTGATTACCCTCATAAATCCAGAGTACTTATTCATCCCACTACAAAGTTGCAGAGTGTGAGGATCACAGTGGTACAAAAACGATTCACAGTGTTTCAGGGAATTTATGGTGACTCAAAAGAGGGTGCTTTTTTTCCCATCTCCTCAACAGGGTTTAGAGGGTTTTTTTAAAAGATATACAATATGAAGAACAACTTGGAGAAACAATGCACAAGTTGTGTTGTAATCACAGAACAGCTAAGACGTGAGCAGCTGAGCAGAGGGAAGATGGGCAGTGGAATGCCGTACAGTAATCAGCACTGTTGACTAATCAGAATTTGAGACACTAGAAGGTAATAAGGGTATTATAAAGAATGGCTTATTGAAAGAGCAGCTGTTTATGTGTAGCTCACTGTTTAAATGAATTCCACTAGATTGCCATGGTATGTTTTGGCTAAAAAAAAAGTTTTACTCGAAAAAGAAAAAAAAAAAAGAAGAGATACATCGGGAAGGGCAAGCACAAGGGAGTAAACATCTGGGTATCATGACCACAACTACATAAATAGAAGCAGTTCTCTAGGTACTGGGGACCTCTAAAAAAATGACATAAATTCAGTGGCCCTGGAAGTTACAAAAGAATATTCATTACTTAGGCAAAGCTTAAATGTCATCTTTGTTAGCCTCAACCACTGAGCGTTGTTGCCATGGGCACAAGAGCTGAGGTGGTTATGGAGGGTAACAGACAAAGAGGAAAAAACCAATGGAAAGTATAACTAAAACCAACTACAGAGGCATTTTAAGACATTTGCATTTGCACCAGCAGCCAATAAACATAATAAATAAATTCAACCTCATTTGCCAAAAAAAAAAAAAAAAGCCAATTTTATTATCCCTTCCCATAAACGTATAATAAAATACTGCTATGATCTCAACTAGGGAAAACTAATTAAATAATGTAAAAAGACCAAAAATAGAAACAATATTCAAAATCACACAGGTGAATGCAACAACTCACCATAATGCTCTGACAATAATCATGTTCAAGTTTATGTGCCATAGGGTTGTTCAACAGTATTTTGTTTGCTTGTTTTCAGAAACCAATTTAGAGCTTTGGTTTCAAAGTATCTTTGAAGAATTGGGAGCAGGAAGGGGACCACCTAATTGTAGTGGAAATTTATCATAATCCATTATTTAAAATATTCTACTTTGGACAGCAAGGGCTTGGTAATATTTAAAAGCAGTCAGCAGGAAGTGGAAACTCTGGTATCTTTTGTAACAGTTCGCATGTCAGACTGGCAAAGTGCCCACAGTGTACGGCAGAAAAATCTATTTAATGTCTGCCCCACAAGGCGACATGAGGTTTGATTGGCAGAAAGCAGAGAGTGGCTTTTGATCATGTGTCCTAACAAGCAGTTCCAGCTCCTGTCTCTTCGGCTGAGCGGCTCCACATTACCTATTCAAACAGAAGTGACAGGCCACTGCACTACTCTTTGGCTCTAGTCTCACGCAGTGGGAGCTATGCTGGAGACAGAGCCACTGATTAAATATATCACTTTTTCAAGACAAGCAGGTTGTCTGAATCAAAGTTGGACAGAATAGACTCAACATTATTAAAAGAGGATATAAAACTGGAGTTGAGTGATGTTAGGCCAGTGTGTACAGCCTCAGGGATTCACAGACTGACAAGGGGAATAAGGAACAGCAGAACTCATAAAGCAGGGTCAGAAATTAGCTGTGACACCTTGGCCATTTTCCCATCACTTCAGGGCCACTGTGTTTCAAATCCTGTATTCTCTTTTTGTCCTTTTTTTAATGATTTTCTGTGAGGAAAGAAGGAAGAGGGGGTGTAAAAATCGTTAACTAGCAAAAGTTGCAAATTGCAGTTTTACAATTAGATATAAAGCATTAGCTACATTTTGCCACCTAATATACAGTGTTTTCCAATTAGATTGTGGCTTTTTTCCTTGTATTCTCATCAGCCAAATTATTATTGTCATCAAATAATTTGTTGATGCAGCACTGGCTACCCTTGCTCTAAGGAACAACCGAAAGCTGGGGAAAATGACTGAATAGAGATGCTTATTACATTGCCTTGTTAGTTCATTAACAAATTGGTTTGATTTTTGAGGTCACATGTCTGGCCACTGTCTGTTGTGTTACCTGATATACAGACACAAAAGGGCAACAGACATGATTCTTTGTCTACTTATTATATCACAGATCAGATACACTGAAACCCAGTGGAACCAATGCCCCAACTAAATTTTTAATTACAAGTATAACTGCAAATGTAATAAAACCTATTAACAAAGCTGTGACAACACCATTTAAACCAGCTAAAAATACAAACAGTCCACAGAGGGAACAGAGTCTGAGGCAAAAGAAGCTTATTTTACTTAGTGATGCATGTGCGTGCCAGACCTGTAAAATTATTTCTGGGTTATTCAAAGCTCTGTGAAAAAATCTTTCAATTATGATACAAAATCTTGACAGATTATTTCCAGAACTACTCCTGCAAAATTCTATAGAAATTAATGGAGTCACCTCAGGAATAAACTTGATTCAATATTTATTTTTCACTACAGCAAGTTCTTCTGACATTTTAACAAACCTCTGCCCAATGTGTTAGTTTTTGTTTTATTGTAAATATTTAAAAGTAATCTGCTTGTTACATATTTAAGATATGATAAGGACTGCTAAGACCTACACTGAGAAGCAGAGCTGTTTTAAATATTGAATATGCAGGTAAATTTTAAGAAAGAGCCGAATCCTGTCCTCATGCATATCCTGTAACACACACAGCATAGATGCAAATGCAAACAGAATTCATTCTTAAGGTGGTGTTAGACTAAGAAATTCAGTACAGAGCCCTTAATGTTTTTGGTGTCTCTGCAGGGTCTCTGAGCTGTAGTGTTCAGGCTTCTTCCAGAAGGGTGAAAGAGTCTGCTTGCTTCAACATTTTCAAACAAATAAAAGACAGAAGAGTATTCAAGATGGGGTTTTTTAGGTTCAGTGAAGATCATGATTTACTATAGAGGGTGATGTCACATCAACTTCTTTAAGAAATGTGAGCAGGCAGCAGTGCATTATAGCTTCATGTCAAAATATGGCAAATGGTTATGTAAAGCATTAAGTAAAGCAGTTAACAAAAAGGAAGATGAAAATAAACAGCCATTCATGCATAGGGCACTCTGCCCAGGAACTCTGGGCACCTATGTAAGTAAAACTAAAAATATATTATGATTAATAAAAGAAAACAGCTATTAGATACATTCCAAAATGCTAGACTGTAGAACAAGACGTTTTGGCACAGCTTTACTGACTGGCAGCCCATGCTAAAGAGAGACCCAAGATTGCAACAAAGTGAGTGCTGCTAGTCAGGACAGAGCAATGCTAACAGGAGCTCTCTGCAGATGTTTACACAGTACTTGCCCTCAAGACTATATTTAACAGACTATTGCACTTTTTTTTCAGGACTATCACAATCTGAACTTTAAAAAAACACCACCACTTCTTTATGTTACTAAAGCAGGACAGAAGAGGGTGGATTTTGACACATTAACAACTGCTTCATTTTGGAGATCAGCATGCCAATGAGCAAATAAGGAAGAAGCTTGGCTGCAAATAAGAATTAGGATTCCTCACAGTCCAAAATACACTTGTGAAGCACAGAAGTATGTGTTTCAGAACATTAAATTGTCTTTTTATTCTTGGTTTTCACTTTGTGCTCATCAGCTGTGCACAGGGAAGTCAGAGCACAGGCGCAGGGCTAAAAGTCAAATCATGCCAATGAGTAAGGCTCAGCCAGGGCTTGAGCAGAAGTTCAGCAAGTGACTTTATCATAATAAAGTTCCTCTTGGCTTTAAAAATACCGGCTCGGTCTTACAGTGCAGAAATAGTGGCCTTAAAATAAATCATGTTTTAGACCACACTTAGGGTGTTGTGCCCAGTTCTGAGCTCCCCAGTAGAAGAAAGACGTGGGACTGGAGAGAGTCCAGGAATGGGCCACAGGGCAACCAAGAGACTGGAGCGTCTCTCACAGGTGGAAGGGCTGGGGACACTGTGAGGGTTTAGGCTAAAAAAGAGCAGCTTCTAGGGGATGATATTTATATATCTGATGGCAGGAGTAAAGACAAATCCAGGCTCTTCTCAGTGGTGCCCTGTTACAGGCCCAGAGGCAAAAGAGAACAAAAGGGTAAACAGGAAATTCCCTTGAACCAAAAGAAAATCCTTGCTTGTCATAAGGATGAGCAAACACTGAACAAACTGTGGAGTCTAGAGCCTTGGAGATACTTAAAAATTGACGGGACATGGCTCTGAACAACCAGTTATAGGCGATCCTGCCCTGTGCAGAGAAGCAGTGCCTTCGCACCTCAGCCACTCCATGATTCCTTGATTCTGTGGGATCAAGAGCAAACCGAGTGCCGGGGAACACACACAGACTGTCATTGCAATAACCAGAGTAAGGCTCTTTCTTGGGTTGGCTGATACACTCAAAACAAAAAAGCTGCTTTTCATGAAGACATCCTAAATTTTATGATGCTGAATTGAGCAGCTCTTTGTAAAAAAGGGTAAAATCAAAAGCCAATTTCCTCCCTTACACTGTAAAATACTGTAGAATTCAAAGACATAGAAGATATTCAAGACTGTAGAAAGTGTTTTCTTTCCAAATTTTCTAAGCTCCAATTCTTCTTATTGCAAATTTTAAGCAAAATAAAATGGTTAAAAAAAAAAAAAAAAAAAAAAAAAAAAATTAAACAAAGTAATACTTTAAATAGAAAAAAAAAATACCTACTTATTTTTTCATCTATAATTCTTACTCATATTTAATAATACACAAAAGCAACACTGACATTGAATGGATTTAGGCACCCTGTTAAGAATATTTGTTTGAGGTTAATTAGCGTGGCTGAAGACTAATCTAAATAATTGTTTGTTGCTTCCACTGGAGGCAGGTTTACCTCACAAACTAAGTGGCATCTTGGAGTTTCAGACTGAAACACAGAGGTGAGAATAGCTACTCTCTCCACTGAATGGACAAGAAAGCCTGAGCATGCAGCTGCCTCATGCAGCCAGACAGCAAGAGCCCCTGTCCCTCCTGTGGCAACCAAATAAAGTTGTCAAATTTATTTTTAAATAATTATAAAGTATCTAAACCAAATACTGTATAGAAAAATAAGGAATACATCAGCATTTAAAATGTATATGCTGCTGAGCATTTTTACTGTCATTTCTTTAAGAAAAGCAGATCTAATTAGCTGTATCTCCAAAGTGTGTACATAGCATTTTTATTATGTATTATAACATTTTGCTTAGAGTTGACATTTTTATTCTGACAAGCACTGTCTGGAGAGCTCTCAATAAATAATACATTTACAATTTTCTGTAAATAAGCACTGGACACAAATCGTTATCCTTACTTACAGCTGCCCCACTCTAATAGTGCTTTTACAAGTAAGGTGACGATCCAGTCTAATGCAATACTTGCAGTGCTGGGAAGATATTTTCATTCATTACTCCAGTCACAAGCACTTAAAGCACTTTTAGGCCTGGTTGCAAAACAGCAGGAATGGCAAAGTAAGTAAGGCTAACTACAACTGAAGTCCATCACCAAAGAAATCTGAGGCCATTCACCCTCCAGAACTTGGAAAATACAGTGACATGCAAGATCAGACATGTTCAAACCCAGTTCTTTCCCTTGTATCCTTATATTTATTTACATTAGCAATTTTAGGAAGGGAAGTGTCACATCTAGTCCCTACTATTAACCTGACGACTAAAAAATGTATTTCGATTGCCATTTTAAAGCATGATCTGATCACAACTTTTGCATCACAGAACATCAGAAACCAATGAAGTTTGAATTTATTTTCCTGCTGCCAAAATCATGCAACTGAAGCAACTCTCCATATTTTCACAGCTATTTACTCATTTACGCTCTCTACCACAGAGCTCCTTGTCAGTTGTACCTATTTATACTGATCTTGCTTTTCTCATTGCACCTAGGAAAATGGTGACTTTTAAGAGATGCCTTTTAAATAATGTTTTCACCATACTAATAACATACAAATAGTGTAAAGATAGCAGATGTTTGACCATGTCCAAAAGGGAGACAGAAGTGTAGAGGAACATAATGCAGAAAATTATATAAGGTGGAAAGATTGGAACAAGTTTTCACACAATAAAAAATAAATTAAACTTTATCTAACACTGGAGAATGTCAAAATTGAGGGGTTACAGTAGGATTAAAGAAGAACTATTTGGTCCCTGAAGGAAAGACATTGGAAAACACATCTCTGGAGAGGAACTCACTGGAATGGTCAGTAGGTGATGGCAAAGAGAAGATTTCAGTCTTTTTCAGTATAATCTATCCTGTTCAGGGATAATGAGAACAAGGTCAAGGCACAATTGTTACAATGAAAAGGATTTTACTAATCTCACATATTCTAGGTTGAATAAAGATGTTTCTTCAGTGTGATATAAGAATCTCAAAATGGTGAAAGCAAATACCTGCTCAAAAATAAAGAATTTTCATGGCTAGAATGGATGTTCCAATCCTCAGAACTGAGTCCTGAATTTCAGACACTTCCCCTATCAGGATCAACTCTGTTTACAAGCAAAAGCAAAAGTTTTGCAGATGTGAACGGGTACAAAGCCTCAACAAGAGAACAATCTGCACCAGGAAACTGAACTTCCAGCAAAGTAGAAGCTCCATAAAATTCCATGATTCCTGCACCAAGGTAAATGTCTGAGAGTAACCAAAGTGTATTTTTTTCCTGACAGGTTCTCAAATGGCTACCATCAGGCTCACCATTTTCTTGCTGATGATCCTGTATAAGAACCAAGAGAGGACATGTAAACCTCTTAGCAAAGCAGATCGTCTAACTAACCTCTCAACCTACTCACTTGGATCTCGTTCTCCATGATGCCCATGTAAAAGTCTGTGCTATCCTCCTTTTGTGTGCCATGACTGAATTCCAGAACCAAGAAAACTGGATGGAAGTTTCCAAATGTAACACGAGACACATTGAAAAGTGCTGAAAAATTCCTATATTCACAGAGAACCTGTGAGTAATGATTAGATTCTCAAATGCTACAACACTAGGTAAGACTGTAATGTAGGCAGCCAGATAAATACAAAGATGAAGTGCAAAGATGACAATGTGTGCCAGTTTCTTAAATAGAAATTGTGAGATAGCATTTAACCACAAAATACAATTTTGAGAAATTTAAAGGATATAAGAAAGTGAATAGTCAAAATGCCTGAATTCACAGTCAGAATGATAAATAAAAATATGAGACAAAATAATAATGGCCAGGCACAGTATGGTTACACAGACTCTCTTTGCAAAAAGAAAGGAAAAAAAAAAAAAAAAAAAAAAAAAACACAACTCTAAATGTATGCTACATTCAAAATTTCATTAAATGAAAGTACATTAATGGAATGAAATTCTGACAGAAAAAATCAAATTCAACAGAGAGAAGGAAAATATGTTGCATCTTCTTTTAGCTGCCAGGAAAATAACCCTAGAAAATACTTCCCTTGTGGTAATGTTCAAAAAAAGGTCCAAAATTACTTTAACTTAACACATTAAGACATAGGAACTCACTGTAGACTTCAACAAATAAATCCTTAGAAATTTTACAATCTATAAAATGTCTAGAAATAGAAGAATTTTTCTTTTCTAAAACAACAGCATATAATGCAATGAAAAAGACTGACCAAAGTGATTTTACCAAGATAATTGGAATTGGGGGGAAAAAAAAAAAAAAAAAAAAAAAGAAAGAGAGAGAGAGAGAGAAATAAGAGAAATAATAAGTTCAATTTAATTTTATGGTAAGGAGGTAAATAATGGGAGAAAACAGCAATTTAGGAAAATGTGCTTCCTATCTCTACTTTAATTTGATCTGAGTCATCTATTTATTTTCTGGACATTTGAGCTTTTGCATTTTTATTTTAGGAGCAAGTCTGGAGTTTAGAAGAAAAATTCTCTTTCTTAGATGCCACTATATATGGCTTCCAACAAAAAGCAAATAAAAGATTATTAAATTAACTATATGCATATCTGATTCTGAATTTTCTTAGCAAAAGTGATTTTTAAGAAGAAAAGGGAAATATGATGAGGATGGTACTGAGTGGATATGGCAGGTTTTTTCATAGCTGATGAAAGGATTTGAAGGCGAGTTTCTCATATCCAAAGAGAAATACCAGTGACCATTTGCAAATTTCATGGGCAGCACAAAGAATAGAACACTAGTATAAGTCATTTTTATTGATCATTTTGGACAATCCTAATACCAAAACTCAGTAACATTTTTGAAGTCTTGAACAAAATATCTGTATCTACTAAAAAAAATTGAAAAAAAGAACAGGGGTCTGTAAACACCAAGTGTATTAGGACAGTCAGGGATCATGCCTCCATCAATGGAAAGTGCGGGTATCCAGCACACTACAGGACAGAGAACTTGAATTAAATCTCTGCAAAAATTCTGAAAAACATTTTAAAATATTCACTGACCACAAATTGTCAATAGCTCACTTCTAGGACTGGTACACCAAAGAAAACTGATATGTAAGTTCCTCAAAGGTTGTGCTTAAAACTCTTCTAAAAAACATGTATACATGTCTGAACTCTCTCTGTTCTCAGCAGGGGCTGGCTTAAAACAAAGAATACGAAATGGAAACTCTGAATCCATTTAATAAAATAGAATACACACAGATTCTTAAAAAATAACACAAAACAATCACAATTTTAAAAAAAAAAAGCCTAAAAAATAAAAAATTGCAACCAAAATTGTTTGTGAATGTCCACTTATAAAACACAATATGCAAAAGTTTACGTTTCTTTACTTTCCAGTGAAATTAGCAGGGAATCCATGGATTTATGTGTGCAATACCTCAATAATTTTCTATTACATTTCAATATAATTATTGGAATGATAGAAAGCTTTATGGGGGGCATATCAATCTATTTTAAGTTAATATATCAGGAAGTGTTCAGTTATTTTTAACTGAAGAATGAAGCTGGAGAAAAAAAATAACAAAACACAAAATCAGAAAAACCACCATTACTGAGTAATGCAGTAAGTTTTTCCCTACTCCATATAGATTTAATAATGTGAAATGTAAAAATGTGAACCCTTAATTTTTAATTTAGATATCCACCCATATATCCCCCCATAGAGAGGGAGTACAAACAGGTGCACATGACAGAGAATAAATGGAAATTTATGAATATACTTCTCTTTATGTAGATGTTCATTATTCCTCTGTGCATACATAGAAATCTTTGAATGTTCAACGCTGGTCTTCAAGGAGGAAACAAGAATGGGAAGCACTTCATAAAGAGCTTTTGCTAGAATTGTGGACCTAGCTTGGTTGAAAAATGATACTGTATACATTGCTCAGAATCAAGGTCAAAAGTGAATTAGGAATTCAGGCCCTGAGTAATGAGGGCTTAGCACTTAGCAGAAATGACGTGCCCAGTTTCCAGCTCAGAAGTGCCAGCTGACCTGCCAACCTAGCATTCCAGATATGAAAGGGGGAAATCTGCTCTCCTCGCTACAGACAAGATGAGTATTACTAATTATTGCTCCTCAAGGCTTATGATGAAGTACAGTAGGATAGTTGTCTGGAAGCCAATCCTTGGCATAGAATCCAGGCTGTAAATCTGTCTCACAAAAGTAACATAAGCAATATTCAAAAAGAAAAGTCTCTTACTTAAAGGGGATAGAAAAGGAGAGAAGGAGTTAGACCATACTGTCTAACATAAACTCTTCATTTTGAGCTATGGAGAACTTTAATACTTGATTGTACTGTAGGATACTTCCACAGAAAAATACCAGTAAAGCAATCCTTCAGCTCAAAGAATAACTAAGATGAATATACCAAAGTTATCCAAGAGGCCCTAGAGTCTAATGTTGTTGATTAAATTAGACACCTGTTCATTTCTGACCTCCTCTGTCTTATGAGAACACATGTCAGCAAAGTCTTTACATACTCAAATTAACTCTAAATATTTGTAGCATTCTTTTCTTTTTCCATTAGTATTTTCTCATCAGTTTTCTTATCCAAATCAGTACAAATTAAGACACGGGAGTGCCTTACTGTGCAAAAAAATGCAAATACTGGGCCACGAAGTCAAAAAATACGTTGTTTATCGTATAATGTTGATTATCTGTGTTCAGACTACAAATAAAGCTAAAAACAAACCTAAGGTATATTCCTGTGTGAGGCACCCGTGTTCCCACACCATACACAAGACATGACACTGGCTGAAGCACTATTATTAAAGAGAGATTAAAACAGCTGTACATTATGCTGAAGCACTCACTCTTCCCTTTACAAACAGACGGTCCTGGATTATAAGCAGCACTTGACCATTTAAATCACTACAACAACCAGATTTAACCAGCTGGGCCATATTCTCTTAGGCAATGCCTGTTGACCTCCTCAGTCACAGCTGCTCAGATGAAATTCTCATTAGACAACTTATTTTCAGGAGCCAAAGGACTCTGATTAAATATATCTGTTTAGACATGATAAAGTCTTCCAGTAGATGTTTCTTTTTCAATGTTATGAGCTACAACAGAGATCACAAGGAGTATATACAAGTATGACACCTAATATGTGAGTGTGTTAAAGTATTTGACCCCAGCAACCTGTATTTCTCAAATTCAAATTATATAGATGGACAGAAATGGATATGGATGGATATTTTTAAAGTTACTATGTAACAATATTAAGAGACTTTGTGCTGGCATGGGGGTTTGATCTGATGACTGGAATTCTTGAGTTCTTTACTCCACATTTAACTCCACAATTAACTTGACATATGACTGTGTGTTAGCCCAAATCCCACAGCAAAATCAGTGGTCAAGGAGGTCGCCCCTATAAATGAGACTAGCATGAAGTATTACACTCTTGTAAAAGAGATATGCAGGGCTTAAAGCCCCACACCACAGTATGCTGTAGAAACACGTGTCTTTTCTCCACTTCATTCATTAAACCAATTATATTGTTATCTCTATTTAAAAAAAAAAAAAAATCAGCAGTTATTTTTCAGTTTGGGTAAGCAATTTTGTGAGAGGGCAGGACTTAATATACAAAGAGCTCTTTAATTTCATTATCTGCATACCATTTTAAGAAAAGAACTACATAGAAACATATTTTAAAGGATAGATGTTAAAGAGCATCATGTATGGTAAGGTTGTGATCAGGCTATTAATTAGGTTGTTCAGAAGAAACTGTAAGATGGCAAATCAATTTCATAATCTCAGACCTCATTTCTCTGACTGCATAGAGCTAAAACAAAGTTCAATCTTAAAATAGTAATAAAATTTAAAACATTTTATTTTAATCAAGCTAGTACAGGGAATATTTCTTTTTAATTCAGAGAAACCTCTGAATACTGAATTGGGTATTCAAATCTGTTCTAAGAATTTTGATATTCCTGGCCTACACAGAAGTTTAGAAACACAGAACTTCCTAAGTGCAACATCCTGAAGAATTTCCAATCTTTCTATTAATAATTTTTCTGCATTAGTTTACATGGTACTAGTCAGATATTCATTAATTATTTTCTGTTAAACATAAGTAACTTCTTTTTCATGCAGAAAAAGGTGGATGAATGGGAAAGAACTGAATGCAGAACCATAAAATCATCACAGAGTGGCCTGGCTTGGAAGAGACCTTAAAGACCATCTAATTCCATCCCCACTCCTGTAGGCAGACACACTTTTTACCAGACCATGTTGCTCAGAGCTCCCTCCAACCTGACCTTAAACACTTCCAAGGAAGGGTGTCCGCAACTCCTCTGGGCAGCCTGTGCCAGTACCTCACCACCATCACAGCAAAGAATTGTCTCCAAATATCTAATCTAAACCAAACCTAAACACAAAGATACAGTCGAATACCTTTGAACTTACAGGCAGACTTTAGAATAGCTTGCCATTATAATGTGGTCCATAAAAGGCAAGATTATTTTATAGATCAAAAATGACCTTTATTTCACTGTTGATGAGAGCACATAGTGTGGAAGGCTCTGACTCAGAGAGAGGGATCTCTCTGCTCTGCTCTCTTAGATTAAATATAAATATAAATATAAATATAAATATAAATATAAATATAAATATAAATATAAATATAAATATAAATATAAATATAAATATAAATATAAATATAAATACTAATACAGGGGAAGTGCAGAAAATTCTTGAGAACTCAAAAAAATAAGCTATGAAATGCTTGAATCTCTACAGATAGGTACGATGTTTAAACTTTTTGATGTGCACTTTTATTAGCACACCATCCAGTACACTCCTGGAAAAGCCTTAGCTGTGGTGTCAATATAATCTACAGCAACTTGAGTACTCCCACAGCAAACTAGGAGCCAAGACCTTTGATTAGCATGGGGTGTCGAACGACTGCTACTGACTGGAGAAAACAACTTTGCCAAAGTAATATTTAAAATAGTTTTCCTAGCCTAACCACCAAATCTAAGAAAGCAATTTTTAAAAGTGATCTTTACAGCTGAAAACAGACAGATGGTAGTAAAGAATCTGGGACATTCTCTCTTTAGAGATGTTTCACCAGCTTCAGAAAGGACATCTATAGAACTCACTGGCATTTAACAATTATGCCAAGAAATTTGGAAGCCTACTTCCATCACTACATTATTTTATCCCATATTTAAACATATTATTCTATCAGCTTCAATTTTAATTGAAATCTACATTGCTACATGAGGCCAAGGGAGCTTAAAGTGCAGTGTTTGAAGTGCACTGTGACCGTACCATGAAATTGAGGAGTCAAAATATTTCTGAACTCATTCATATTTCAAGGAAAAAAAGATTCACGAAGTTCTACTGCCTTTTGGCTCTGCTACATTATAAATATTCTTCCTGGGTTATTTTTAATGCCACAAAACAGACTGGTAAAATATCTAAGAGAATCCACACAGATGACTCCACACCTGTTTTCTTATTTCAGAGCCTCCTGCTCTCACAACTTCCCTGATTCAAACTCATGTATGAGCTCACAGACTAAAAGATATTGTTGCAGAACCAAATGAGACTTCATTCTACTTACCAAGGGGGGAAATTTTAATGGTGGGCCCTGATTGTGCGCATGCATACACTAACAAACTCACTCTCCAATTCTCTTTGTTTCCTAACATAGCCAAAATCTTGGCAAAATTGATGAAAATATATAGACTGAATAAAAACTGGCTACATAAACTGCCTTAGCACTCAAGGATTTGTCCTCATTTTTATCTCTGTTTTAATACTTGTAACAATATCTGAGGAGACTGTTAAAAAAATATTTTTTCCTCTGTAATTCTAGCTATTTAGGTCAGAACAATATACTTTTACACTTAAAACTGTTTCCCATTCTCGTAGTTACAGATGCTGGGTTATTAAAGTGATGAAAGATGAGAATTTCTAAGGCAAAACAAACCAGCTCATGTTGTGTTCATTCTTAATGTTAAAAATAAACATTTGTCTTTTAAAAGAAAGTGAACAAATACAACTGAAAAATATCCCTCACAAGTCCACAGGCAGCTAAGAATTCTTACAAACCTTTCAAGCAGGAGTTGAGTTTTCACCAACATTCTTGCTTTGACTCACAACCAAGACAATTTAAAAAGTTTTTAAAAACTGGTATATTTGTCCAAAATCCCTAATGGATCTCAAACTACCATTGCCATGGAAACCTGTGAATAACTTTATCCTAGCCTTTGCCAGTTATGCAGTTTTATGGTCCTTGATACCCAACACATCCTTTATGCCATAAAAATCACAGGACTGGGGGGGTGGGGGAAATACATCAATCTTATCCAGAGCATACCTTCTTGCTCAGTTCTAGTCATTTCTTCTAGTTTCTTCTGCTTCAGTGTGTCCACCACATCTGCTAGGCTTCCCTTGCGGCGCTCCGGCGTTCCAAAATTAACACTGGTCATTAGCTCGCTGCGGTCACGGCCTCCTTCGTCGGGCTTGTTTGGTGAGGTAGAGGTATTTCGGAAGGAATACAGGGAACATAACTTATTACTCTCTGACTCCTGCAAAGAAATAAAACAATGTCAAAACATGGGCTCTTCTCTCATGGCAGAAGGATCTCAGGCAGGCAAAAGCTGAAAGCATTATTTTTTAGTTTGTAATACTAGCAAGCCTACATATCTCCTTCAGTTTATAAACTGAGCATTATGATTTGAAATTCTTCATTTCAGTGCTTTACATGGGCACTTTTGTCTTTAAGTCCAGTTCTCTCCATGTTTCTAACATTCATACTTCATGCCTGAGATAACCTTCATCAACAATTTCCCTCATCAGGAACAAGCAACAAGGAACAATTTTAACAATGAACATGTAAAACTTTTACAGTTTTCTGTAGTTCTTTAAATAGGGACAATATAGGAAGAAAATTATTCCTGGATAAATCCTCAGCTAATGGAAAACAGCATAACTTTACATCTAGAGATAATGTTAGGCCAACCATGACCAAGGAGGAAGGAATCTACTTCACTATTAAATAAGGTTAGTGGTAAGTGTGTATCCATGCACATTCCCTACCCTTTAAATTAAATTTAAATTTTCCTTAAAGAATGAAGGTTGCAATGCTTCTAATAAACAAAAGATCTTATTTTCAGGATAACATAGTCAAGAATGAGCAAGGAAATGAAGTTATGGCAAGACAAGTCATGTATGCCAATACACAGGTACCAAGTCCACATGTATCAGACTTTACATAGTCAAAAAACATGGATGTAAAAAGGGTTCATCTCTTATGTCAATTGATAAAGCTTATTTAAAGCTTTTTTTTTTTTTTTTTGAAGGCATCAAAAACACAATGAGCAGTGACAATTCTCCTCAATTTTTTGATATCACCCAACAGTGAAGCCCCTCCTGAACTTCTTTGGTTCAGACTCATCATTCTCCCAGTCATACTTCCAACATTCACTGCATCTCTGCTTTCACAATTTCAGCTGGAAAGAGAAGTAATTCTTGGATTTGTCCTTAAAAGCTCAACCACAAGAATTTATCACACATTTCCTTTTCCAAAATTACTCTTCTATTTTAATTTTTAATAATGTCAGGCTAGGAGTTTTAAACATTTTTAGAAGGAAAATACTGATTTTTTTTTTTTCTTTATGGTGTGCCCAGGAATGTTTGCATGTATATTAGATTCCATGAAATGTCCTTTTTTTCAATTGAAGAGCAATAATAGTAGCAATGCATTTAAAAATTAAGAAGCTCATTAATAGTCTTGTCAAAAAACTTTCTCACAATGCACACTGTTCCCCATAACAATAATATTCCTGCTACTTTATGAGCTGAAAATGTCCATCTTCAGAGCACTGAAGAAACTTGTGTTCTGAAGAAAGGCTAGAAAACATTAACCATCAGCAGCACCAAGAAACACAAATCTTTGCTTCAGTCTGGAACAGATTAGGAAGTAACTGTGCTATGTAACAGGAGGAGCAAGACGAGCAATGAGCAAGCTGGGTAACTGGGGGTGGGGACTGTGCACGAGGAGGTGGTGACACATCATCTTCAAGCACAGCAGTCTATGATCAGCACAGCACTGTTAGTGTCACTGGAGAAGGAGGCAGCATTTGCTGGGGATGTTGCAAATGTATTTATCCACTAAGACAGGAAATTAGAAGACACTATATCTCATCCCACTGGTAGCAGCCTCTCATCAACACAGTAGGAGTGACAGGGGTTTTGCAGGCACAATCAGAAAGAGAGATTACATGGAATAAAAGTTTTATCTTTGTATTTTCAGCAAATAAATATTTACAATTTTTTCACTCCATCAGTTTGTATTCACTGAAGAATCAAATATCACAGAGAACAATATCTTATACCAGGTACAGAGATGAACTTATTTAGCTGCCTTTAAAACGGAAAGCTTTCATATATTTAACTCTTTCTAACAAAAACTACTTTGTATTTTTCTTAAAACTTGGTCTTGCAATGGAGATGAAAAGAACATCTTTAACATTTTTCAGATGTAAAGCCTGAATTTCTATAATCCCTTTCCTCAATGAAGGTTTAATACTACATACTTTGGCTCTTTTGCCTTTGAGGACAGTACAAGAGCTACTTAGTAATTTTAAAGGTGTTTTTTCTCAAGAGAGCAGCATCCTCTTACAGCACATGAAGCACATCCATCAGGCTCAATGCAGAGGTTTTCATGCTCTCAGCAAGGAACACTAAATCTATTGTTTAGGCCGGAAACAAGAAGATAAGGCAAATCTGTGGAGTGAGTAGAAATAAGGGAATATTCTTCCTCCTGATAACCTCTTCTGTTCCTCGTCTGGATGCATACATGGTCCATAGTGAAAGACTCCCCTAGTCCTGCCTCGATCAGGCAGCACATTCACTCTTCTTTTTCTTTCCCGAAAGACTACAATATCCACAATGGAGATGAGACAAGCTTAAACTCCACACAAATGATGCAGATTTATGGAAGGGAGGCAGAATGACTTCCTTTGCAAGTATGAGGGTTTTGTCCAGTTAATAAACTATTTTATATTGCCAGTTTGGTGGATGATTAAAACATAGAAAAAAATAAAACAAAATGCATTTGTAACATTTCTGGTTCTCTTTAGGCCTACAGCAAGTAGTGTAGGTTTTATTAATGGCTAACTAGACAGATAAAAAATACAAGGGGGCAAGGGAAATTTCCCTGATATTTTTTTCTCTTGAAAGTTGGCTCAGCTGTATTTGAAGGGAAGTTTCTACTAAGCATTCTGCTTGTTGAAAATGAAGTAAATGTTACGGCAAATGTATGAAGGATTTTAATTTTTGTGATGGACCTTATGACCTTTTGCAGACCACTTGTCATGGCACGTCAGGCTTGTCCCAGCACCTCACCTACTACAAGAGCAAAACTGCAACTGCCACATACATCAGATGCAGACCTGGCTATCAAAAATTATTTTGCATTGACATTCATGAGCAGCACAGAGACCCTCATCAGGTATCCTCTGAAAAGTCTAGTGGATCATGTGTGTTATCTGAAACAGGAGGGATAGCACCTCTGCAAATTGTTTGTTGGTCCTCTCACTCTAATGCTTAAAGCACTTTCCCTAGAAAATCTAGAGTTCAGATGGAAAAGGACTACCATGCACCCTAAATTAAAACAAGCCCATGAATTCATGGTTAGGAAAGGAGAACCTGGTCCTTTTGAATGTGAACAAGGAACAATTCAATAAAGATACATCTCTTATCCTTAATTAGTTTTTTGAAGCCACATTTTACAGAATGAGGAATTCCCACTTTGATCTGAAGAGAGAAAAGAAAGGATGTTATTAAGGTTTTTTTTCATGTATTTTCCAGGATCACAGAAGAGGAAGTAAAGACAAGTGCCTAGGCAAGATCAACTCAAATGTTTTCAGTTTGCAAAATCTAAATGAGAAATCCATCAGCACTGATGAAAATTCTCTATGCAAGTCATCTTTTCCTGGCATCACTGATAAAAATAAGAAAATTAATAATAAAATATGACTGATATGAATATCCACTTAATGTATGTGGACACAATCTGGTGTCCAAATTAATCTAATAGTTCCATAATGCACTAGACAAGGGACACATCCCTGGATTCTCGAGTTTAAAATTCATGTATTTCTGTAAAAATGGTATTTTAAGTCTAAACTTGAAATTCTGTCTCCAACGGATGACATTTTCTTTTGAAAGGAATGTTTTCCAAGGTTTTCTCATTGATTTTAGTGGTTTCCAGGTGAGGAGGGGGAAAATACGGAAAATATAATCAGATAAATAGCAAATATTTAGTCTATAGATAAAAAATTTAACACAGGGCATGCTTCTTCAGAATCCCACCCCATTTTTTCTGGATTTATAAAGCTATCCTCTCACTTCCACAATAACTCTGGATAATTGTAGAACTGTTTATGCCTGTACCAGAATGCACAAGGGATTGCACAGGGATATGTGTCCACCACAATGGAAGCCTTTCCAGACTGGTCTCTAACAGTTGGCAAACCATAATATTTGAAGACAGCTTATTAAACAAAATAGAGTAAATCTGAATGCTTAAACAACATGTACAGTGATTTTGTATCTTAATCTTTCCTCTTTGCCTGTGTCAGATAAGAATGCTTGAAGTTGCAAAGGTATTTAGTTGCAGAGATGACTAAGCCAGAAAATCTTACTGCTCAACACCTGAAGAGAGAAACTGTCTTGAACCACTATTTCAGCTGCTTACTATTCAGCAGGGGCAAAATTTGGTCTATTTTTGAAGGGTTGGGTTTTCATATCAAGGTAAATAAATGGCATTTTTCCTGTCTACATTTTCTTGCCAGCCCATTAGCACAGACCAAATTTCATTACCAATCATTCAAACCATTAGTGATTAGTGTTTTGACAAAATTCTATTATTATAACAGGTTAAATACTTATATATAGACATTAAAACTTAGGGATTAAGTTCCAAAGTGTACAGAATTAAGAGAAATAAATAGATGAACAAAAGACAGAAAACCCAAAAGTAGCAAGGCATGGATACTAAAATACTATGGATAACTCATTCAGGGATAGATAGCCCCTGCATGAAATCATACTTCACTTTTACTTTTACTAAAACCTTCACCTTTCTCCTATGTCAGAAAACAATATGAAGAAGTTGGAAAACAATATGAAGAATTCCAACACATGGGAAAAGCTTTCCTAGGTCTATCCTTGCCTTTTTCATGTTAGAGGGACAGTATACTTTAACCAGCCTCAAATTTTCTTAGAATATATGTGGTCCAACAATAGTTTCCTTAGTCTTACCAGCTTCCAAGTTGCCTGGTGTAAAGAAGTGACCTGTTGGCCATTTCTTTTAGATTTGTTGTGAATGGCTCAAGTACAGCTTTGGTAATGGCAGAAACAATTCTGAATAGTTACAAAGAACGTGGTAATAATGAAGATGGGGTCTCCGTGACTACACACATGGTATTTTCTTCACATACCACAATAATTCCTTTAATTGTTACACTAAAATAACATGTAAAGATAGTTCAGTACGCCTCTTACTCTGAGAAAATTATTTTTTAGCAAGTACATTAACTAAATTTCACAAGTTGCATGGGTTATATTCTTCAAAAAGGCAGCTGAGGGTTTCTGTACAAAGAAAGGAAAATCCTTAGAGTTTCTTAGATATTTCTACTGAAAAGGGATTGTGCAAATAATAATCAATTTTCTTGTTAGTGCAAAAAATATTTTCTTGTGTATTAAGATTCTAACAGTTTGAGTAGTTCATTTTCCATCAGTCCTCCCACTGGTTTTAACAGGATAAATGAGGATAAATGAGTGATAAATTCACTGCTTAAAGTGACGAAAAGAAAGATATTGATAGCTGACCCAGTGTTTTCATACTGGGAAGCTAATATATATATAGCAATACCTGCAAGCTGAATCATAAGCCAACTTGGTCACCTTTTATGAAGCCTTTTCACTTCCAAAATAGAGCAAACAGATACAAAATTACCTTTCTAATGGTGAAAGATTACAGGCTAAAAAGAAAATTCAATATTCTTGCTCCTTCCTCCAAATAGCCAAAGTACAGAATATGGGGGGTTGTATCTGGGGATTGAGATGCAACATCTCAGTTTGGTGACACCACAATCATGAGTGGAGAGCTAGCTTGGGACAGATCTCTGTTTGGTATCCTCCTAAGGGTTAAGGACAGACCAATAGCCTGGTGAGCTGGATTCTCTTGTCAGGAGTCTTAAATGGGGGGAAGTGCACAGGGCTGCAGATTTTAATGGCAGTATTTATGTTTCACGTAGGGAGGATGGATCCTCTGCAGCTCTCTGAAGGTGAGAAAAGAGGAAACCTTGCAAAATGAAACTGAGGGCAGTATGAAATCAGGGTCACAGTGTTAGTTAGCAATTTAATAATAACTGTGATCAACTTTGATTGAAAGTTGACGACTGCAATCCCACTTAATAGCCAGAGAGAAAACTGTTTTCTGTAAGATTTCAACTGAAATCACAGGGTGAATGGCCAAGAAGTAGAAAGCAAATATTACTAACATAAAATGTGTTAGCTGAATTGTTTATTTCCATGTGGATGAGGCTTTTCTGTTATAAAGGGATATTTATCTGTCTCTGCATTGAATGGGACACATGTAAACACCCCAGGAAAGTTGGATATCCAGAGTGGTTTTGATTCCAAGTACTAGAGGCATGCTGGCACTTGGAACTAGTCTGGAGTTAACATATAATGAAAGCAAATGTTTACAAAATCATTTCCAATCACTACATTAAATATGGTTTCCCATTTTGAGGAATTTAATTAAATAGAATTAAAATAAATTTAAAAATCTAAGTGATCATTTCCAATTCTCATCTGATTAAGGAGAAAAAAAAACAAAAAAACCCTAAAAGTTTTATTAAGAAAGATTTATTTAAATCCAAGGCTTGAGAATGACTGCTATGAGCTATTGAGAGAACATAATTTGTTAAGTCTCAGCAAATTATGCTAGTGGGAGGGCAAATGGCAAGTAGTGGAATAAAGCTTCAAGTCTTTAACTCAGCATTTACTCTGATAAAACTTACATTGATTTCACTGCCAATGTATAGGCTGAATACAATCTGTAAAGGGCTTGTATTCCATTTTTACATACATATAAAAACCTCAAGAACAACACAACAGTAAGCTCTGAGTCAAGAAATAGTACACTAAATTGAGAATTATAAAAAGCAAAATTTCAAAAAGAAAATAATTTTAGCTCAAAGGTTTAAAAATGAGATGTCATAATATTTGGGCATATATAATCCAAGTTATGAAGATGCCACTGCAAAACCAGTAGCCTTTGGAAGGCAAGGGCAGGGACTTTTGTCTCATATAAAATATGACCACTTAATTGCAGCAATCCCTTCCTACTCAGGTATTGGAACAAACTGGGTAAACCAGCTTTGGGTACATAGATTTCAGACAGTTACCATTTTTCAGCTTTGTGATTCAAGCCCTTCTCTTTACAAATGAGCAGCAATTTGAAACACATTGACAGGCACTTTGCTCCTTTCCACAATACAGAATCACCTCAAAAAATTTAAATACAATGACAAACCACTTCTATACAGCAATCATCTCACCCGCAAATGATATGCATAGAGTAGTGTGCTTTTGTAAGAGTTAGATGCTAAGGATTTCTTTAATTATCCAAATACCATATGTCCTAACTCCTAGTGTTTACATTTGGTAATAAATCACAACAATGTTGAGATGTTATGCCCTGGAGTTTGGTTAAATGCTCTTATTAAGGAAAAAGCAATGGACAGCCATTTACAAAATGATTATTTAGACTTACATTTTCATCTAAACTGAAACCGAAGAAGCATTGTGATCAGTCCCAGCTGAACAGCACTGTTTACCTCTTGAGTAAATAAAGATACATATTTTGTGATGTATGTTTGTCAAAAGCTGCCAAATAAAACAAGGATTGTGTGGCTTGGATACTCCAGACCACTTTGTGTATATCCGACTTTCCCCTGTTAAGTCATCTTAATTGTCCAACTTATAAGTAGGTCTATTGTAAATATAAAAATAAAATTTGTCTTTATGTTTTTAGCAATATCGAATGCACATGCAAATCCTCCTCTGCATATTTACATCACATGCATTACATGTTTTATGTCCTCCTTTTAGCATTGGCAGAGGAATGCATGCAGGAAACCAGCCTGCTGCATAGAGTGCTTGTATTTCTTTAAGGTAAACACTGATGAAACATTTGGAAGATTGAAATAAAAACAAGAAATTTATGAGACATAAAGGTATCACATAAAAGTGCTGTGAATTACAATAACATTGGCTGAATCTCAGAACAGATAATCCTTATAAACATGCAGGAATGTTGTAAACTGTATATGAATGTCGGTGATACAGTACATTAGGAGACTCATATTACACTTGGTGCTGCGTAAGTCTCAGTCCCTGGGTTTTTCATGGCCTCAAAGATTAAAATAAATATATGTAGTATCTTTCCTTCCTCCATGAAGATATTTTATGTACACAGTTTTATTATGCTGAACAAAGATACCAAAGTCTGTTTTTTCTCGAGCTGTCAAAGTACAAAAGAAATGCAAAAAGTCCTTGCACAGATGTAGTAAAGTGCTGGATTTTATCTTTTGGCAGGTGCTCAATATGCAGCCCACATAATCACATGTTAATGACTGGAGTGTGTTAATCAGCATGCATACCTGATTCCTTCTTGCCCAAGGAAAAAAAAAATTAACAATTTAGAATGTGTTAATGCTTCTACTTTTGAAAAAATTCATGTCAATATACAGAAGTGAATTAAAAAGTTTTTAGAAATTGCTTCATAAAAATAGGAAATGTTAATATAGGAGAAAGGAATAAAATTACTACAGATTTACGTGAACATAAACCACAAGTCTTTTGCAAAGAACTCAGGTGATGATTAATTCTGTTTAAACACAGTTCACCCTAGAATATAGGGAGAGGTTTAAAATAGACAGTACATTTGGAAAAGAAATCTATGCAATGTCAAAATGAAAATAAAACAAATATAACAAGCATGCCAACAAAAACAATTATTTTGTTCTTCTTCAAATAAAGTTCAATTTTGTATTTCACCACCTCCATTAAAGACATTTTCCTGCACACTTCTAGGGAATTGTTTTATTGTTTTTAATATGAAATGTTAACATCTTTTTATGCTAAAGCTAAATCCTTGGTATTTCAGACCTCTAGATATGTGCTTAACATTATAGTTGCTGGTAGTCCTAATAAAGTAAAGTTAAGCACATACCTGAATGCCTTCTGAATCAAAACAACATGCTTGAAAAATAATTAATTCTATCTTTTCTGCAATGTACTTTTCATAGAGGTTTATTTTATAGAAATATAAAATACCATATCGTCAGCTTTTTCACACCCTTTAATTTCAGCCAAAACTTTGTATCCGTGCAATTATATATGTGGGTGTTTATCTCTTTAGTTAGATGAAAATTTTAATGCACTACCTGGCATGCAGACATAATATCACAAGCAGAGTAGAATTGCTTTCAATGATCACAAAACTCAGATTTGTACATGTAAATAACAGCTGCATGAGCAATTTAGCAGAATCAGAATTGCCAGAGTTTAGGGCATTTATGTTTGATGCATTTTATATGTTCATATTCAGCCCATAAAGGAACCAAAAATAAAATTTGAAAACATGTAATTGTATCTATAACTTTTGAGAATTTGAAGCCATGAATTTGTATAACAACAATTCACAATGCTTAGCATATGTAAACATTTTTCAATGATCTTCCCTAAACACCTGAGTTTATTTTCCTCAAAGGGAAGAACCTTCAACATGAGAAGTTAATAACACGGAGTAGGAGGTGGAGGGGGAACAACAGGATTGTTCCTGTTTCATGTAGAGACAGAAGCACCAAAATATTAAGACCTTTAGGATACCACCAATTTCTGTCTTCCTGATGACAGTAGCTTTGTTAAAGCTATATAAAAAAAAATTTGATATGTGGTAATTTAAAATTATTCTAAAAGGAACAAATACATGTGGTAAGAAGAGATCTTCAATTTCTCTGCTACATATATAAATCTGCTCTCAGTACTGCTGAGATGTACATGCAGCCACAGTGGAAAGGTAGGAAGCCTTTCACTCCTTTGGCAAGAAGTCAACAAAAAGATAGAGCCTTGACGTAATTATGAAATATGCCAATGCTGCCATTTGAGATAAAATCCAATGAGATACAACTAGTTTCTAAATCCAAGGGGTCTCTGAATATTACACAATGTATAGGGAAACACAACATATATTTGGAGACAATTAGTTTTATGTGTGTATGTACCTGTGTTTGGTTTCCCTCGGTCCCAGGGAAATAACATCCATCGTTTAGACCGGATTTGCTGAGGGGGTTCCCTGTGGGAGTCCCCCACATCCAAATAACAGCAGAGCTAAAAAGATGTTCCTGGCCTCATTCAGTGCATGCACACACTGCCTCACTAACACAAACTGCTCATTGCCCTGGGGTCGTGGGCGGGCAGGAACAGCAGTGGGGAAATTAAAGGGTCCAGTGACCATCACAGTGACACATGACCACCTACAAGTGATCACCACAGCGCCTGTGAGTTCCTTGCATCCCCTGCTTGTTACACCGGGATTAGGGGTGAGCAGAGAACTTATCTCTCTGTGGGTTATTTACTATGTGGGTAGGGAGCAGATGAGAAGCAGATGAGAAGCTGTGCATTTTGGAGAAAGGGTCCACATTTCTTTAGATTAAAGCTGTTAAAATTTATTGTTCGTGAGTCCCAAGTACAGCCCTAATAGTACAGGAATACACCACCCCATTCCTCAAGGAAGGTAAAGTCACTCCTCCATCTAAATTTGCATTTTCTTGTTGGTCCTGCTTTTTCTGATACTTCAGAGCAAAAATTAAAAAAAAAATCTTTGTAATTAACCTCATGGGCTGTGTGGGACTCTGGATGAAGATGAGGGCCATTCCTGGTTCCCCGGTGAACAAGTACATATTAATATTTTCCATTCCTTTACATAATGGCCAATAAATATATTACTGGGATACAACAATTCAATTAGTATTACATTTAGCAAAATTAAGTCTTTTGGGCTTTTCCTGCCCGTCCTCGTTGCTGCCTTAACAGAGACAGAGTTTGGATGCAATCTAAAAATTTGACTATTTTCTTGCCTGCTTCTCACTATCTCATTGGGCATTCTCAATTATCTTAGTACCACTTCAACCTTCTCCCTACAGTTTACCATGACAAATAGATACCACCTTAGCCTGAAATAGATTTTATTTTCTATTAGGGCTACAATCAGCAATAAATACCCATACATCCAGGTATTTTTATACTAAGTTACAGTTAGAAATATAAGTATAATCTTTTCGGGTCAATAAGATGAATTTACAGAAATCTTTGGGTTGCTTCAGCTTTCCCCCAGTGTTACATCAAATTGGCTGGTGAAATGATACTGGTAGCATAAGTCATTACAGGTCTGACTTTACCGTTGTTACACATTGCTGAATCTGTCAAATGAAAAGGGAGAACAAAGGGAATTTCCAAATGCAGCTGCTATTTCCCATTTGTTAAATCCTTTTATTACACCATATAAGTACACAGCTGGGAAATACTATAGAGTGGGAGTTAAAACAAAATATTTTGGCTTACAGACATTCAGAATACACAAAGGACTCAGTGGAAAGCAATGCCTGATATCAAAAGGGAGTGAAAGTTTGAAAACATTTCTAGCCAGTGTGGTTTTTTTCTGATAATGAACAATGTCGTTTAAAGGTACCTTACATTACAGAAAGTACTGCATACCATAAATGTTGGGTAAAAATGCACTTTTTTTTCCTAAAATTCCCCTCCTACGGTATCTTTTCTAAACTTGAGATCAGTACAGCCCTTGTAGCAAATTATTATGCATACTGTGCACTCTTTCAAATTCCAGTGAACCTCCTTAGTAGTTCTAAGGACTGAAAGGATGCAGGATTGTGCCCTTAATTAGATACCAGATAAAAGAGAAATTTTTCCTCCCCATATGTCGACACAGCATTCTTTGAATTTACTATCTTTTAACCAGACAACACACATTATTGATGCATTTTAATGACAGCACTACTGTCTTTACTTTCAAAGTAAAAGCTATGAACAGGTGCTTCTTCAAATTTGCTTCTAAAGGATCCGTCTGGGAAAGGTCAGAAAGTGCTTACCTTCTGGGAATTCGGGATTACTAAGTAGAGAAGTGGCCACTAGCACAGCACCTATCTCAGAATTGCCCAACCCACCTTCTGGATTCTGTCTTTCTGGAAAGAAGCATCTATCTTCCCTCTAAGGAGTATGAACATGTTTTCATCAGGATAGTTGCCGGCCTCTCTAAATTATTTCTTAACAATATAAATGCCTGCTTGACTGAGATACCTCAGAGAAACTTTCTGCAATGAATTGAGGCATAAATGTTTGCTCATAAAGAACATAAATTTAAATGAGAAAAAAAAATCATTAAAAATCAAACAAGGTATTTAATGACAGTCCCTGAAGGAGAAAAAAATTTCCCCGCTTCACTGTTATGATCTCACAAGCCATCTAAGTCACCTAACTGAAAATACACTTGGACCTTGCTCTGTACATTTTAGAGTTCTTTTAATTGCAACCAAAAAACATGTCTTAAGATTTCAGTCTTCACTGGTAGCCAAGCCCTGTAAATTATACCCAGCTTTGAGCCAGGAAGAAAAAAAATCCATTTGGTTTAGCTGAGAGGTTCTGAAATAAGGTTGACATATATCCACCACCAGATTTAAGCCTAAGGACTTGTGGAAACTGCTAATGATTTTCAGGACATTCATCTACATATATAACGGAATATTTACTGGAAAAAGGAGAGAGGAAAACCAGAGTGCTAAGTCCCTCAAGCAAAGTTTATGCACCTGTTCTGAAACATGATAGGTTGTGCACTGATTCGTGACTGTCCCGAGGTACAGAGAGTGTTGACATGACAGTGCAGCAGCAGGAAAGGAAACAGAGATTGCTCTCTGTCACTGGGCCTGCAAACCCCTTCAGAGCAATATGAGCACAGCTGATCACACTGCACAAGGGCCAACCATTTTGGCTCACTCCAGGTCCGTGGAACAGGCTGAACCGAAAAAAAATGAACGGAGGGACTTCTGGAATCTATGAGTTCCTTTCTCTCTAGGACACGGAGTAATTTCGTCGATGATACTGGTGTCCTAATATCAAAATTCCAAGAGTGCACCTGCCTCTCTGAATGAATGGAGAAGTAGCTAGGGAATTCACAGATTAACTTTTTCCATCAACAAACTGGATCAGTCCTTTCTAGTCTGCGTGAAGCTTGTCCTCCTGATAATAACAAAGAAGTTAAAATTATTCTAATGTGCTTATTGCATGACTTGAGCAAAAGAGTGACTCACTGTCCAAAATTCTGAATATAAGCCATATATACAACTTACAACCTACCTTCTATAATTGTTAAACTGTAATAATTTTTCTTTAAAGTAATTTTGGGGTGGAAATTTTGCCTTCTTCATGACAGTCACCCAAATAACTAGGAATATTTTAGGCCTGACAGAAAGTTCTACACTGGGTTAAATTGTGCATTACATATTAGGTAGCATTTTTCTGGTTTGGTTTGATCTTTTGAATCAATTGGATTTTAGGGGAAAAAAAAAAAAAATATATATATATTAACAAAATAAATCTCATTGTAGTGCTATTACTTAACTAACTCCAGACATTATAATATGCACAAAGAACTCTGGTATCTCTTTTGATTAAAGCATTAGAATTATTATATCTAGTCAAATTTGAAATGGGCCCATTATTGTTAGTGGTGCTAAAAAAAAAAAAAAATCTGCCAAAAAAAAAAATCTGTTCATAGACATTTAATAGAAATAGAGAAGAAATCTTATGAAAAGGCAGATTATTCTTTTTAAGCTAACTGTTTTAATTTACGGTTCTTGAAAGACACTTTCCAGAGAGTCTGGAATTATGATCTTCTAAATTTACAGAACCCCTGGCTGCTCCACATACCTTAATTCTGTTTCTGAGGAACACATGCAATGAAAATAAATTGACCAAGATGCTCTGCCCATTCAGCCTTCATTCACCTTGCCTATTTATTGCAGAGTCTTGGGTATCCAGAGACAGAGCTACAATCACTAAATAATTATATCTAGGCTACTGAAGGGAATAGGGATAATAATTCTGATCATTTCCAATGTCACCTGTATATTAAGTGGTGATCTAGCTATTCATAAACACCTTTCCCTTCCACAAAAATTTTAATTTCAATAGGCACAGTAGGATGTTTGTGCCACCTAAAATGCCAGCTACTTTGTTCCTGTGTAAAGATGTAATATTCTAGATTTGGTAGGTCCTGTTTCTGAGAGGTGAGTAAAAAAATGCATTAAAGTTTCTTTCTTCAACACAACACTTTGCAGCTGACAAACAGTTGTGAGCTACATCCTCCTGTCAGAAATTAATGCTTGAATATATGAGCTAGAAAGGTTATGACATAAATCAAGGTATGAATGAAAACATGATAAATAGATGCACTTCCTTTCAGAAGGTGAACTCATCAAATGACCTCATTCAAATAGACCTGTATACTTAAGTAGATTATACAATTGCAATTTACAATTACACCATATGATGTTGATCTACTGCTGACGCTTTAACATTTAAAAAGCTTTATACCTGAACGTGTCTTTCCCCCAAAGGGGGGCGAACAATCTCTTACAATTTGGAAATCTCTCTAAATTTGGAAAGCCCCCGTGAGGATGGCAGAACTCACCATCCTGTGCTGGGCTGAGATGACTCCATCCCACTCGGGATCCTGTTGGATGGTGGTGACCAGAGTCGGTAGCTCCTCAGAGTGAGGTTTGTTGTGCATTACGTTGTGTAGAGGCAGATGAGAGGCCGCATGCTGATCACTGTTGCCCTCTTCCTTGTCTCGTGATGCTAAGTCCTGGGTCATTGTTTCCTCTCCATCAGCTGCACATGCAAATGGAGAGGTAGCCTGCTTGGAAGACATTCTTCTGCGAAGCAAAACAAGGAGACAAAAAGAAAATGTTGCTGCTCAGTGACAAAAAAAAGTCAAGCTCAAAACAGTCCTGTAAGCGCATCACACCTGCCTAGAACAGTTGCAAATTAATCATATGCAGTCAACAGAAGTACTGTAAAAAGAACAGGCTTGGGGATCTGGATCCAAAACACTGAGGAAAAGTGTTCCTTGATGCCAAGACAAGGTCAAGGTTTAGTTATATGACATCATACTATTCATTTAGACTTGTCAAACAATATCATTTTCTCCAGCCATCAGAAAATAGTGATTTTATTGGTATTTTCATGTTGATTTTATTTGAGTTCGATCCTTTAAACTCTCATACCTCTGAGCCACCTGAAGCTTGCAAGCAAACATTTAAAAGAGAGAGCTCATCATGCTTACCTGACCTTGCAAGCAGAAGATGCTTTCTACATATATGAGTGCAAATTTTAAATCCCTTTCAAATTCAGCTAATTTAGTCTTTTAGCTGTTTGTTTAAAGCTGTACTGCTTTTAAATTGTTTAAAATTTTGCCCGGTTTTACCTTTAAGAAAGTGTTTTGAGGTGCTCATGTGAAAAGTGTTCTAAACCCAAAAGGGTTATTAAATGAGTGGATAATACCTTAGTAACATTTTACAGTTCAAACTAAAAACCTAAAATAATTATGTTGCCTTTCATATTAGGCATGAAGTACAGGATATAGCTCAACAAAATACTTTAACTTAAAAGTGCAATGAATAAATGCATTGATTTATGTTAAATGCCTTTTCCTAATAATGGCCTCTTACTACTATCTCATAAGCAAACACAGCTTTCGCCACAGTTTCTGCACTTACATGAAAATATTACTGACTTCAACTCAAAATCTGAAAACACTGTCATTTAAAATTTCTAGTAAGATTAACTGCAACTGTTAAAACAATCATTAATAAACCTGAAAAAGGACAGCTTAAATATATTAGTTATTTTCTCAAGTCTTAGTAACTTTAGAATATCCTTGACACTGAAATTGCTGAGAAACTAAGGAATAAGATCTTCACCTTAATTGCTTTTTAACAATAATTGATTTCATACCATTTCTTTAAAAATGCACAAATCAGTTAACATAGGAAACCACATGAGCATTTTTCAAATTAACAAATCATTAACTTGCTAGTACTGTTTCTACAGACAAATAAATACTGATTAAAGGGTCTGGAAATCTGAGACTAACAGTTAAATTTACAAATCTGTCACACGCTTTCATGAATATTACAGTGAAGGAAATATCAAGTGCAAAGAAAAATAATTAAGTTAATTCCAATTTAAACAGTAGTTTTTTATGTAGGAGCCTGTGTTTCACATAGGATTTAACAGCTAATGCTAAATTTCTCACAATTAATGAGGGAGTTCAGATTTAGTATCCTACAGTGAAAAAAAAATTAATACAGGATCAACTAATCTAATTATGTACAGTTCAATATGAAAGTATTACAAGCTTTGAAGTGCTCTGAAACATATTAAAACACTGATACCTATTTAGAATAACTACTCTGTAAATAGAGATAATCCTGCCTCTTAAACTCGACACTGGTGGGGGAAAAAAAAGGTTTGTGCTTTCTTTAGGGAAGCCTAAGTGAAAGTGGGAGTCTAATATGAGTGTTGCCAATAAGCAGAACTGAGGAATTTAAACCGTGCATTACATTCTTCCTATGCTAAAGAATTTGTGTTGATGCTACAGAGAACATGCCAAGAGTTCAGCAACCAGCATTATCGTGTGTACTTCAAAAGGTTCTGGCTCATAATTGCTATGATTCAAGATAAAATAAAAGGGTTGCTTTGCCTTTTCTCATTAAAGTAGTCACATTAATGTAATCACTCACATGAAAATATAAGTCATGCTTTGCGTAATTTGAAAACCCTACATGAAAACTGAAAGTCAAAATAAAGGTTTTTCCTTTCTTTCACCTTCTCAACAGATCTCATTTCTGTTTCAGACTGAACGAGCTTCTGTATAAAGCAAGAGCTATGGCTGTTTCTTCACCATAAATTAATCATGACACAAAACTAGAAATGAAAATGTCTCTTAAGACTATTTTCAACTACAAACTACACCAATGAATAATACTGCACAATCCTAATTAAACACAACTCTGCAGCTGCAAAAATAGGCTGAATCTGTCCAAAGCCACAAGTTGGCTTTAAAGGCTGGTTTGTTAGGAACTGTTTTCTTAAGGAAGGCTGGGCCCTCAGTCTTAATCAGCCAATAAATTATTTCCTGCAATTACATTAAATAGAAAATTATCTTCAAATTGGGAATGTTAATTGAAAATCAAAATTCAGACTGAAGTTTAGAAATTACATGCTGAATATAATTAGTCTAGAAAAGCTTCACCTCTATTTCATAAGCAGGCTTTTGGTGTTTCCTCAAGTGACCATTCAGCGAAGTTATCTACTGGTAATGCACTATAGGGGAAGCATTTTTTCCTTGATGTGTACACTAATATACTTTCCTCTTATTCATGATGTTTTAAACAATTCAATAAAAAACCTCCATTCAAGTGCCGTTAAGTTGATTACATAGAGAAAAGAGACTTTGTTAACACTAAAATTATAAGTCCCACTGACTAATAATCTCAAGCCATGTCCTAGCAACTTTTCCATACTGGAGTAAGAGAATAGACCAAGGGTAGGGTGCAAATGCTTCCTAGCTCCACCTAACCCTTTTCCCCACTGCTGCATCATGGACAGAGCCCATCCTTACTACGCTTGACTCAGTCACCTCTAGTCTTGGAGCCTGGAAGGGAAGACAGGTTCAGGCAGGCCTCCCAGGAACTTGCTCTTCTTGTGGCATAATTTTTAGGGGTGTGTTTCACTTCTATTTTCTCCAAAACTTTGTTAAAACAACTAGATTTAAAGGTAACTTTTTGGTTGCTAGATTTTAAGCATTATGTTTAAAGGGAAAGATGGATAGGGGCCTGTTAGATTAAGCCCTCCACATTCTTTTCCCAGCACAATCATTAATTTCATTCATATATGTGTATAGATATTCATATATATACACATACATATAGATATACATATATATATGTATATGTGTGTGTGTATATATGTGATTATATATTATATATATATGAATAGACTTCATTGTAAATGGCTTCTGAGGGTGCCCAATTATGCCTGAGTTTGCAATCAGGAAAGCAGAGTGCATTTAAACTCTGGAGGTGGGTGTTATCCAGTTTGGGAGAATTCTGAATACACGATTCCATCAGGTCAAAAGGCAGAGTTCAGTCAATAACTCCAAGGTCTCATTCAATTCCAGTGAAGAAGACACTGGCCCAGTTGAGTAGTTTATGTTTATGATAAAATTAAGCCATAGAGCAGCATGTTGTGTTCAAATATTTCAATGTTAAAATATGAGCATGAATAGCAGTCAAATTTTAAGCCATAACAACTTCCCAATTCTATGTTTAAAATATTCAAAATGTGTTTGTTAAAATCCCTGCTGAGAGGGGGGAAAAAAAAGTCAATATTCATAATGAATAAGGCTTGTAAAAGGTATGAGAAATTTACTGATTTCCATTATAATTTATTTTATTTTATTCTGCTATTATCAATTGCACTCACTGGAATTATTTTTTTAAAAAAAAGTTTCTGATAAAAAAATATCTCCCTAGTTATAACCCCTGCAAACAGGGGTTTATAATGGAAGTGCTGACACAACCCTAACTACAGCAGCGCAAATGGTGCCGCTATAATACATAAAATCAAGTTCTATTATTCTAAACTATCCTCGCTCTGGGGGTTTTCTTTACTGTGCTCCCAGACAAACTGCTGAAGCATGAAAAATTTAAATGCAATCAAGTGGGTCCAATTCTGCTTTACTAGAACAAGTGTCTACAGTGGTACAATCTTAAAAGAAGATGCAACAGATTTGTTTGGTGCTTTTCTTTCTTTTTTCTTTTTTAGCTCTTTATTTATAATACTGTGCAGTGGAGATAAAATAAGAGAGGAAATTACACTCACATTATATCAGTATATTGATTACACAGCACACAATCAGAAAGAAAACTACATTGTGAAATTGCTGCTTTGGTTAAATTGACAGATTAGCTGAACACAGCAATCACTAAAGGTGGAAAATACATCTAATGGGTATGAGAAAAGGTTGAAAAAGGCCCTAATTAAATGAAGTCTATCACCTACTCAAATCTGAGAATTTAAAAATCTTGATCCATATTTTCCCACAATAGAATAAATTCTACCTCATTTTGAACTTGAGACATAAACAGAACATGACCATCTATTGTAAGATCACTGAGAGATTGGACCCCAACTTCAATACCGAGGCAGTAAAGCTAAAGTTGAACTGCTAAGGGTGTTTTTTACCTACAAAAAGCTAAGTACAGCCCCAAACAGTTTCATTTGCTATAGATATGACCTGATTTTTTATTTTAAACCAGAGAAAAAATGCTCTCTGCCCCTAAAGACTGCCAGTCAGATTCACAAAACATTGGTTTGGTTTTCCTTTTTTCCTACATCTAGTGTGTGTGTTATATCTTTCTAAACACAATTTTTTTTTTTTTTTTTTTTTTGTCTAAGGTTTTCTTTGGTCTCAAATTCTTTTAAAAATTCCTCTCCTCTTTTTCAATACAATTAGCTGAGAGTCCTGACATGTGAAAGGATGAAAGGACTTTTCCAAACCCTGAAAAATCTTCCATCCCTGTTGACTGCTCAAATGATTAAATGTTACAGTAGAAATTAAGGCAAAACCTGGATTTCAGCTGCCAGAGATTTCAGAATCAAGCCACGAAGTACAGTAACAGAGAACAACAATGCAATGGCCCAGATACTGTTTCAAAAAGATATAAAAAAGCAATAACAATGAGATATATGACAAAACAGACTTATAGTTGGCTGGGGACTCTCGCTTCTGCTCTTCTCCACCCTCAAAAAGCATTCATAAACCTAAAGGCATGTCTACACTGCAGCTACATAAATGACTGCTTTGTAATGCTCAGATATCCAAACTAATTTTAAACAAGCTTGCTTCTGATAGCTCTCCAACTACAGTAGCATGGTGCTCAGATGGACTAATTCATCCTGCTTTAGTGACTGCAGCAGAGACATAACCCAGGTCTACAGCTTCAACAGTAGATTGGAATCAGATTAGATTAGAAATATATTTGCTTGCAGAGCTTTTATGAACAGTCTCCATTCCTTTTTCCCAAAGTGCCAGATTAAAGTACTTAAGTGCATGATTAACTGTAAGTATGCAAGCAGTCCACTAATTTAAAATTGGACTACTCGGTTTCAAAAAGTTAAGCACATGTCTAAGTGCTTTGGTGACTCCAGAACTAAATAAATTTAAAAAAAAAAAAAACTTTTTTAGAAGTACTCATAGCCTTTTAAGCATTTCCTTGTAAATTTTTATGCCAACCTGGTGTTCATACGTAAAAAAAAAATCAGCCACAGCATCCCACATTTCAAGATATGCATACTCCTCTCATAGGACTACACATGGTCACAGGACCCTCCCTCACAAATCATGACTTAGGTTTGGGATACGTTAGATGCATTATAGTTCAGATAGACTTCAAGAAAAATGAATGTGCTTTGACAATAGCCAAAATATTTTGCAGTTCTGCTCTGCAAAACAATGTTGTGTAGGTAGAATCCAGTAATGTAACTCACTGTAAAGCTAATGCTGTAATTTTTATGCCACTGTAGAATAAACAGCTACTTCCTAAAATGATGAAATCTTTTCTCTCTTTTCAAGAAGAATTAGGAACACAATTGAACAGTTAGTAAAAGATTTTGTTCTCCTGGGGCCGCGCACCCCAACATAAATCCCTGTGCTCAAAACCCGAATAGCTGGAGAAAGCTGCAATGGGAGAGAATCTCTCAGTTTCTGTTCCTGGTTCTGAGTCACAGCAAGGCCTCAGGCCAATCAACTCAACTCCCTCAAGTTCTTCCTTGGCTTCATTTTGCAGGAATTCTACATGAATTAGTTGCATATAGATCATAAACAGCATTGCAAGATTAGAGAGTTTACGGTAATTGCAGGAACCACCTTGGAAATAAAAGGACAGGAGGGGGAGTGGAAGCAAACATGATTCAAGAAATGATAGCTATAATGTTAACTGAGCACCCAAATCTCTGGCTGAAATAAGCATCAAGCTAAGCAATGCACCCACGTCTTCCAAGATACACACTCAGCTATTCTTGCACTTGTTTTTCCAATCCAGGCAAATTACACTTCTGCTAATAGATACGAATCCAAATCACAAAGTTTGACTTCAGATTCAGACTTCCTTAAAGCTCAGAGGGTTGAAAACAACTTTTATGGTATTTCCTCTCATTTGAAAATAAAACCAATACAAGGGGAAAAAAAAAAAAAAAAAAAAAAAAAAAAAAAAAAAAAAAAAAAAAAAAGCAGCTTCTTGGAACTTTTTAGAAAGTAATTTTCTTATGTTCTGCCATTAGAGTGACCATCCCAGCCATGCAGCCACAGTGAAGTACTAGGGTTAGGGAATGAGTCTTGTCCATTCACCTAGTTGTTGAAAACATCAAAATGAATGCAGCAAAACAGCCTCACAACCTCTCTGTTTTTTTCAGTGTCTGTCTGGATTCATAAATACCACAATTACAACCTATCTTTCTAGCAGGCTAAATACTCCATTCTCTTTATCCACCACCAGAAGCTTTCACTGAAAATGCCCAAGGTGAATGAACCCACACTGAAAGCAGTAAAAGAGCAGTGAAAGAACAGTCATTTAGCACCTGGGATGTGCTCATCTTCACTGTAGTTAATATTTTCTATAGTTTATATTTAGCCGACAATATTGCTGTCACTTTATTTAAACAGCTTGAGACTGTTCTTTGGACTGGAGCTCATATGCCCTGGAATGCTTTGACTCATGAATTGTTTCTGCTGATAATGTTACATCACGTAACCACCTCTGTTTAATTGGTTGGTATTAGCTTCTCAGTGATGGCTGCCTTTAAAGTCCTATGACTGGGCCATGTGTCTCTGGATATCCAATTTCTTACTGTTGGAAAAAGGAAAAAAAAAAAAAAAAAAAGGCAGTACTGACTTCCAGCTATCTTCACCAATAATTATGGGAACAAGAGTGAGCGTGCCAAGAATTTACAATTTATCCATCAGCAACTTATAAGGATTTGTTTTTCTAGGCAGCAAGAGAATATACAACATAAATAAAGACAATCCTTAACAATGAAATTTAAAAACAATGCTTGCTATATATAAGCATTAATCCACATATTTTTATGGATCAGAATGACTTAATTGTTTATCTGGATGGTTTTATAAGTGGTTTTGATAAAGGATGCCTAAAAATACAAAGAAAAACTTATTTTAGGATGTTTGAGACTTTACACAGAAGACAAAAATACTTTTTTTGTTTGTTTGTTTGGGAGGTGTTTGTTTGTTTGTTTTTGGTTTTGTCCCTTATAAAGCCAGTTAAAGAAGTTGTTCTAGTAACTAAAAATCTTAAACCTGTCAAGCATAAGTTCCTGAAATGTTCATTAAATGCTTTCAATACTCCATGAGAAACCAATGGTCCAATGGTAAGATACAGTATTCTTATATTATTTCCCTCCTATGGCACATTTTCAGGAATTGGCTAGGATTCCACGTAATGAGTTAAACTGTTAATTTTCCATCCTACAAGTGTGAAAGGTCACATGCCATCTCTCTGCATTTCAGAACAGAAATACTAATACAGCCAGACTTCTCTCCCTTCTTCCTGTGTTCTAATCCCTCCTTTCCATATTTTTGTTTCTCATTTCTAAGGCAAACCCAACAGCTCAATAGACAGAGAAATGAAATATCAGTTTCAGGCTCACCTGTAGCCTGTTGCACTAAAGCACCAAATTAGTACCTCCGTGTAACAGAAAACAATGGCTCTCCAGCTCAGTTACAGATTTGTCTTTTTAATAAAAAACCTCACTCTACAAGCCTAAAAACATTTCTAGCAGGCAAAACATTTCTGATTCAGTAGAGGTTATGCAAGCATCAAAGAACTTAAATATAGGTGCCAAACCACATTGCCAGGAGCTCTTAATATTGTGAGGTACTGTTACCTGACAGCTCAGTGAATATAAAATTGCTTGTTTCTCCTACTGAAGACAATCAAATTTTCACCTTCCATTGTAACAATACAGAACTTGAGATCAGCAAAGTGCCAACACAATTACCAGGGAGAAACAAAATGTAACAAAAATATCAGATCTAAAATTCTCTAAAGTGTAAACATTTCCATCTGGCTATTCACACACACACAAAGAGAGAAAAAAAAAAAAAAAAAAAAAAAAAAAAAAGAGAGAGAGAGAGAGATTTTATTCTCACTATCAAATATCCTAGTTTATTTAGCAATCAGATTTATTTGTAAAATAGAAAAAACAGCTAAAGGAGGTGATTCATGAAACACTAAAAATAAACACAGGTCAACTGTGCTGGGATTTTACTTGTGCACATTTAAAGTACTGCAAGGGTCAGCAGAGTTGCTGGGGACAAGCATATGTATCTGTATTGTTGCTATTATAAAGTCATATATGTGGGGTTTCATAAACATTAATTCTAACTGGCACATGGCGTACTTTGGCACAACTACACATGACGTGCCACATTTATTTGTTTATTTAAATGACTTAATTCTAAGAACTGAAAATGAAGTTTGAACTGCAGTCTGCCTCAGAACTGGGACTTTCAGGATATTAAAAACCTGAGGAAAACCTTTGAAGGAGGTAATCCGAATACATGAAGAGTAGCATTTTCACCATATATTTCTTGAGGTTATTCAGCAAGTGGCCTACATATTCAGGAGGAAAATTTGCATTTTGGTGATGCAGAGATCTAATAACCAGAAGTTGTTTCATATCTACAGTAGCTCTGGGCATCCTATAAACTACAAAAGAGTGTCCTAGGTAGGATATATACATGGAAAACTATTTTCATCTGGTTCACAGAAATGAAACAAAACTTAAACCCTTCTTGGAAAATTTGCACTGTAGGGTGATATCATGGATTATCTTTTCTGTATTGATATTCCATTCATTAACACATGCAAAAGTTCCTGTATATTTCTTCCTGCAAATACACATCACCTTCACACACTCTTTAGTTTCCCCATCTATGGGCAAGTTAGAAAAGAAGAGAAAAGAGCAAACAATGCAAAGCCAAGAATCAGTCTTTGACATCAGCTTTTCTCTGAAGGACTATTAAGGAATGGCAGTTATGGTCAAGGAGCTTTTTTTCCACCCTGCACAGCTGCGCCAGAGCCAGATATAATCCTAACCCTTTGGATAAAGCAAGCACAAGGACTACTTAAAGACATAGTTAGCCTTGCAGAAGAGGATAAGATGCAGCTCCACATATCCAGCTGGGAATTCCTGCTGTGCCTTGTCTCAGGTGCTGCATCCACAGGAGCTCAGGTGCAACACAGAAAAGCTGGATTTTCCAACTGCAGCCTGCTCCCAGGCTTTGGCCTTTGATGGTTGCTCTTGTGCAGTGCACCAAGTCACACAACACAGCACAGCGGAAACAGAGGAAGAAAGGAGGGTAGCAAAAACCCAAAACTATTTTAAAGGCCCAAAAATTTTCATCAGATAAAACATAACTAGACACAATGCCCATTTTTCCACAACTTTGGGAAGTTCTGATTTTTGTTCAGGGTCCTTACAAGCAGGCTTTTAGAAGGCAGCATTGTGCACAACATTGCTTTGTTTTGAACTAAGACCTACACAATATGATCATTACCTGTGTGCACAATGGGAACCCTAAAATGTGTTTATAGACTGCTGCAGGAACCACCTCATTCACCAGTGAGCTGCAGCTACTACTGGGAGAAAGAAGAGGGTAGTCTGAAGCAGCATTCTGTTCAGAAAAAGATTACCTGCCTAGCTAAATCTACCCAGGAAATATTTGAGAAATACCCTTATTTGATGGGCAATGTGGCCAAGAACACGTGTGGTAACATCTCTCTTTCTCCCCCCAAACTCTCCACTGCTTGGGCTGTGCGACAGCCTTTTCTTTTTATTTTAATTACCTTCACTACAAAAAATATGAAAAAAAAAAATGTAAATAATTACAATACTCTAAGAATTCCAATGAAGTAAAACAAAACATTCTCTCCTTTATTAATTAAGGTAATCAGCTGCTATTAAGTGAAAACAATTTAAAGTTCAATTTATACTTAACATCAAGCATTTTAACTGTTGCTTAGTTAAAAAATTAATTGCTAACCAGATTTCTAAAGAAAGTTTTGTATTTTTAAGGAATTTACTGGGGTATCTAGACTAGGCACTAAAAAGAATCTGAGAACATTAAAAAGTAATCGTCACAGGTGAAACTTACACCACTTCACTATTCAGCTTGCAGAGATCAGGCAGCAGCAGTCCCTGCATGCAGCACACTGAAACTGCAGCAATTGCAAAGCAAACTACAAACTCGCCCTGTCTTTTGGTTTCAGTTCTGTAAAGCACCATAAAATTGTTAAAAAGAAATAATCTGCAAAAACTGAGGACCCTCGACTATCCTGCTTCCGTGGAGGGTTATACACTACAGCATCTGCTCTCTAACAAGGAGAAGGAAACATGCATATCAAAATCAATCATGAGGGTAAAGGTGAAGAGTGCCCAGGTTCTGAATTGCTCCACATTTCTGAGTGCTCAAAGTTCAGTGTCAGTAATTTTAAATACGTTAAAGAACATAAGGAAGAACAACTATCAGAATACAAAAGAAAACAAGCCAGCACACAAACCAAAACCTCAGATAAAATTATTTCCGAATAACTAGAAAGAAAAAAAGACCAAAGGTCTAAAGTGCAGACTTAAAATATTGTCAGTGCTTTAAAATATTCTTACCATTACCCTGCACATCCAGTTAGATCCCCTACAAGTGATTCTAGCTAAAATGCTGAGATTTTTTTTTAATAATTTTTAACGTAGTATGTTTACCATTGAAATATACAGCACCTTATTGTGTTTTTCATCTCTGACCTATTTTTTCCTATATATTTAGAATAAAACATACAATCTGCATTTGCAAGGAAGTCTTGTCTTCTCGAACAGTGTCTTTTTTTTTTTTTTTTTTTTGCTCAGGGGCTATATTTTGTAATCATTTCCCACTTATGGTTATTGGTAATAATTATAATAAACAGGTAAAGAGTGTATAATGTGTGCAGACTCTTACTTCTCCACCTAGATTTGAACAGTTTCGTTTTCTCATGGACATTTGTTGAGGGCCCTGTTAACAATTTCAAAAGCAATGCCATGCAGAACATGATACATACATTACATACACACAGATTTGCAGGCAGGTTTAGTTGGTACAGCTATCCTCACTATCAGGAGCCATAAATGAGACAGTCCATTGCCTGTGGTTTTAACCCAAATATATATAGAACTGAAAAGAAATGTATCTTTTAATCTAGGAATAATGACACACACACAGAGAATGGGTCAGATCCTCAGACACTGTAAATTAGAGCAGTTTTATTCAGGTTAACTCAATCCTATTTATTCATCTAAAGGTACATCTTTAATAATTTTTCTTGGCATTGAAAATTTATGTTGGGTCTTTTTGCAGTATGGAATTTCGGCATTTTCCATGAAAAACTGACTACCAGTATTAGCAGAAATCATATGACACCGTAATATTCCTCCAAACCCTCATGAGAGAAGTGCAAAAAATAGTAAGGTAGATTAGGAGTAGTACCAAACTCTATCCATTGCTCTCAGTATTTTTAAAGTGTATTCCTCTTGAACTGATTCAAAATAACAAGATCTCTTCACTTACCCAGACAAGCACTTTCAGGAAAAAAAAAAAAAAATTACTTCTTTAACTGACATAAGAGCTTATAGCAGATCATTATTTGGGGAGGAATCAAACACAAACTACTGCAACAAAAATAATTTATGTTTTAATTTGAGCATGAATTCTTAGGCTGCTACTTGGCAAAGCACTGCAGTCCAGCAGCTCCTGTGGAGCAAGATCATGAAAGAAACAGGGGTCATCCAAATACATAAGACCCCTAGTACAGCAGGCACAAACTCTGCACTAATTATTTGAGGTCACCCCCAGCACACAACCACCCTGGTAGGTTCCCCATGGCATTAGCACCACGCAGAGCAGGGCTGAGGTGACAGGACCAGGCATATGTTTGGGCAGACAAAAATAAAGTATGAAAAGGGAGACAGCAAAGACCCTTTCAGTTTCTTTCTGCTGGTCAGAGAGAATTTGGTCATTGAGGTTCTGGAAGCTGATTCAGGAAGGGAGAAGCCCTACCTGAGCAGAAACTGGAACTCACAGAGAGGCAGAGGGCCACCCTAGAAAAAGAGGTGAGCTGTCTCGTCTTTTCATCAGAGGGTCATTCTCCAAGAGAAGGCACTTCTACAAAAAGGTTCTCTTACTCTGAGACTGTACCCTGGTTGTTTTTTCTTAGAAGGTAATGAAGCAGTCTAATATTTGGCAATCAGCACAACTTCTCATGTTCCAGAAATCTCAAAATATCTTCACCTCTACTAAGCAACTCTCTCAGCACTCTCGCTTTTACAAAAGAAACTGAGACACAGAGAGTTTAATCAATTAACCCAAGGAAACAAAGGAAATCAAAAGTACACAAGAGCGGACTAACAGCTCTTCCCTGCTCCCTATGAAAGGCATAACTTGCAGCAAAAGATGAATCTCAAATCAGGCTTGTAATATGTTCACAACCAAACAACTCTCTTCTTACTAGCAGACAAAGAAATCTTTCCTTACAATCATTTATTTCAATGAATAGACGTGTAGAGTTGTATTTACTTCTGTGGCTTTGTCATTATCACTTAACTATACCATGTCACAAGTTACAGTTTACCTACATCGGCCAGTAAATGCTGGCAGAAATGTTTGTTGACACTGAGTAGTGAATTCCTACAAAACCTGACTGCACTTCTGCACTGGC